>NC_092280.1:8291300-8578800 GCF_036320965.1 Panulirus ornatus
GTGTCTCTGCGGTGTCTGGAGCTGAGGACACAGGGCGATTACGTACATTTCAAGCCAACCCAGGTCATAGTTAGCTGTGTAGGGACGCAATAAGAGGAAACATTCTAGGTAATGATGGTAGAGGGTTGGTTATGGGCGATATGGTGTTTGTGTCTATATCGGACGTTGTATTGTCCTTCACTGCCAAATGGATTATAAACGGTGACTGTAAGTGATATATGCTCATCCTCCACCTCTCTATCAAATGATATATGGCTCATCCTCCACCTCTCTATCGAATCCTCCACCTCTCTATCAAATGATATATGGCTCATCCTCCACCTCTCTATCAAATGATATATTGCTCATCCTCTACCTCTCTATCAAATCCTCCACTTCGGAGAGTGGAATCAAAAGCCTTCCGTCGCATTAGTTCTCCTGGCATCACCTCTCTTTACCCATCCCTCTCTCCGCACGCAGCGGTGTTGCTGCTCTCTCTCTCTCTCTCTCTCTCTCTCTCTCTCTCTCTCTCTCTCTCTCTCTCTCTCTCTCTCTCTCTGTTCTTCGATAGGTATGATTTTGGCCGCTGTTCTCGTGAACTGTCCACATCTGTCCTCACCCCAAGGTTTGGAGCCCTGGCACGCAGTTTGACTGCTGCTTCCCACAACTTCTGTGTGGAGACGGATCACTCGAGGAGTGACCGTTGTGATGCCTCCTTTTTTCCCCCTCAAACAGTTAAGCTGTGGAATTCTCTTCCTTCTCTTCTCCTTCCTTCTTCCTATAATGTTTTTTCCCTCAAGATTGAAGTCTATAGATTCCTGCGGAGTCTTAATTAATTTTCTTTCTTTATCTTTAACTTTTTTTTGGCCATCCGAGATGGCCTTGGCTGGGGGCACGTTTTACCCGGGTTATGTCAGTCACGATATATATAAAAAAAAAACCGTATCTGATGGACGTTAATCAATTCTTACTACTTATAAGTCCACTTGCTGACCGAAACATATTGAAACTTATCATATATATACATTTCTTGAAATAGAGTGATATACATTTTCATTTGTACAACTCTTATGAATAACAAAATACTTAAAATCGAATAAAGTATTCCTATTCCACATTTTCTAAAAATCACAATCTCCAGAGAAAACGTGAGGAACTGTGATGTCATATACTTTACGGAGAAACGGCAGCCATGTATATAATGTTCTCTACCAAAGCCAAAGCCTGGTGAATGAATTCGGACACAGCTCTGTCATACGATATTCAAAACCCATGTAAGAAGGAGCAACAAGTCTCAAACTGGTGTGTGGCTTTTGAGACAACGTGCCTTCCGTAGTCACATTCGCTGTGTCATTAGTGACATATCTAAAGGCGATTTCCAGTTAAGTATATCTTGAACTGAATTAGGAAAGAACAAACGAGTGATTGCGAGGCGAAACTCACAATGAAAGACCGTCAAACTTGCAAACTGTGTGATGATGAGATTATCAGAGATACTGAAAGATAGATATATCTAATTATGAAAGTTCCCTCAAAGTCTGTAAAGTAGTATCTGAAGCATTTGTCTTATCTTGAACGTCACAAAACCGTGAATCTTATTACGTAGATGAAGAGATAGATTATATAACTATATAGATTATATAGCTATAAATGGTTGATGCAAAAGTTATAAATTATACCTCTTCCTGTGCATGAAATATGCAAGTGTTCATGTTTATCCATTAGAAAGGACAGGTGCAACTAGCGTGAGTGTTCGAGATTCCATTTTGCCAACGAACACAGTAAGTAGGCTTCGATCTGGTTCGACACCATAAATGACGCATCATTCGCTCCTGATGGATGGTTCATTCAATGCTGACTAGTGCTTCATCCACCGGTTCAATAGTACAGTGGCTAACGTAAGTTCTAGGGAGGACAACACACGCCTGAATGAAGCTGTACAGCTGTACGAAGAGTTGAGACAGAAGGGTTGGTTCAGCTTCGACCAAGAGAGCACCTGGACTATGGAACTTCAGGTGTATCTCAAGGCTTTTATATGTGACTGTGTTTGCTTCATAGTTGTTGCTTCCTCACAACCTGCCTTGTATTACTAGTGACGAGAGAACGCAGTGAGTGTAACGTCTGGCGCAGTTTTTCACTGAAAGTTAGAAATGAAACGTGTCATAGTTGCTTCCGATCCAGATCCTAAAAGTCTTTTCGAAGCTTCTGTTATAATGAGACCATTTTGCTCAACCTGCTCCTGGAAGTATTCCAGCTCCTGCTACGCTTGGATAAAGAACCCCCATCACTTGCTGCAGACATCAGTCTTTGGGTTGAATCCTCTATTCTCTGACTCCTGCTTCAGTCTGAGCCGAACCATGAGTCGAGACAACTACAGATGCAGGCAGGCAACTCCGTCACCTTGACCTCTTGCGCTTCAGCTTCACATACAAGTTTTGATCCAGCGTCTTGTGATATGTAAATTTCCTTCGCAGACGATTAGGAATCCGTTCATTACTGGTGATTAAACTCAAGGAATGTAGCTGATGTCTGTTGATCTGTATTGCGAAAGAGAAATGAGAAGCCTGGCAACAGAGAGACACTTTGGTCATTGCCCCAGAGCTGTCTCGAAATACAAGGGATCGTTGAGTGATAAGCCATGAATATCATCATTTCAGACTCAAAATGGTTCCTCTAAGGTTTAGAGGAACCTTATAACGTGAGTGATAAAGAGGGACAATAATTGGTTGGTGTTATTACATGACAGCTGGAGACTGTGAGTGTGAAGGAATGGGGCCTTTGTTGTCTTTTCCTAGCGCTACCTCGCACACATGAGGGGGGGAGGGTGTTGTTATTCCATGTGTGGCGGGGTGGCGATGGGAATGAATAAAGGCAGATAGTGCGAATTGTGTGCATGGGTATATATGCATATGTCTGTGTGTGTATATATATATGTGTACATTGAGATGTATAGGTATGTATATTTGCGTGTGTGGACGTGTATGTATATACATGTGTATGTGGGTGGGTTGGGCCATTTCTTTCGTCTGTTTCCTTGCGCTACCTCGCTAACGCGGGAGACAGCGACAAAACAAATAAATAAATAAAGAAAAAAAAAATATATATATATATGTATATATATATATATACATATATATATATATATATATATATATATATATATATATATATATATATATATATATATATATTCCCTGGGGATAGGGGAGAAAGAATACTTCCCACGTATTCCCTGCGTGTCGTAGAAGGCGACTAAAAGGGAAGGGAGCGGGGGGCTGGAAATCCTCCCCTCTCGTTTTTTTTTTTTCCAAAAGAAGGAACAGAGAAGAGGTCCAGGTGAGGATATTCCCTCAAAGTCCCAGTCCTCTGTTCTTAACGCTACCTCGCTATCGCGGGAAATAGCGAATAGTATAAAAAAAAAAAAAAAAAAAAAAAAAAAAAAATATATATATATATATATATATATATATATATATATATATATATATATATATATATATATATATATATATATTTCATATTTTATTTATTTTGCTTTGTCGCTGTCTCCCGCGTTTGCGAGGTACGCAAGGAAACAGACGAAAGAAATGGCCCAACCCACCCCCATACACAATGTATATACATACACGTCCACACACGCAAATATACATACCTATACATCTCAATGTACACATATATATACACACACAGACATATGCATATATACCCATGCACACAATTCACACTATCTGCCTTTATTCATTCCCATCGCCACCTAGCCACACATGGAATACCATCCCCCTCCCCTCTCATGTGTGCGAGGTAGCACTAGGAAAAGACAACAAAGGCCCCATTCGTTCACACTCAGTCTCTAGCTGTCATGCAATAATGCCCGAAACCACAGCTCCCTTTCCACATCCAGGCCCCACACAACTTTCCATGGTTTACCCCAGACGCTTCTCATGCCCTGATTCAATCCACTGACAGCACGTCAACCCCGGTATACCACATCGATCCAATTCACTCTATTCCTTGCCCTCCTTTCACCCTCCTGCATGTTCAGGCCCCGATCACTCAAAATCTTTTTCACTCCATCTTTCCACCTCCAATTTGGTCTCCCACTTCTCCTCGTTCCCTCCACCTCCGACACATATCCTCTTGGTCAATCTTTCCTCACTCATTCTCTCCATGTGCCCAAACCATTTCAAAACACCCTCTTCTACTCTCTCAACCACGCTCTTTTTATTTCCACACATCTCTCTTACCCTTACATTACTTATTCGATTAAACCACCTCACACCACACATTGTCCTCAGACATCTCATTTCCAGCACATCCACCCTCCTGCGCACAACTCTAGCCATAGCCCACGCTTCGCAACCATACAACATTTTTGGAACCACTATTCCTTCAAACATACCCATTTTTGCTTTCCGAGATAATGTTCTCGACTTCCAAACATTCTTCAAGGCTCCCAGGATTTTCGCCCCCCTCCCCCACCCTATGATTCACTTCCGCTTCCATGGTTCCATCCGCTGCCAGATCCACTCCCAGATATCTAAAACACTTCACTTCCTCCAGTTTTTCTCCATTCAAACTTACCTCCCAATTGACTTGACCCTCAACCCTGCTGTACCTAATAACCTTGCTCTTATTCACATTTACTCTTAACTTTCTTCTTTCACACACTTTACCAAACTCAGTCACCAGCTTCTGCAGTTTCTCACATGAATCAGCCACCAGCGCTGTATCATCAGCGAACAACAACTGACTCACTTCCCAAGCTCTCTCATCCACAACAGACTTCATACTTGCCCCTCTTTCCAAAACTCTTGCATTCACCTCCCTAACAACCCCATCCATAAGCAAATTAAACAACCATGGAGACATCACACACCCCTGCCGCAAATCTACATTCACTGAGAACCAATCACTTTCCTCTCTTCCTACACGTACACATGCCTTACATCCTTGATAAAAACTTTTCACTGCTTCTAACAACTTGCCTCCCACACCATATATTCTTAATACCTTCCACAGAGCATCTCTATCAACTCTATCATATGCCTTCTCCAGATCCATAAATGCTACATTCAAATCCATTTGCTTTTCTAAGTATTTCTCACATACATTCTTCAAAGCAAACACCTGATCCACACATCCTCTACCACTTCTGAAACCACACTGCTCTTCCCCGATCTGATGCTCTGTACATGCCTTCACCCTCTCAATCAATACCCTCCCATATAATTTACCAGGAATACTCAACAAACTTATACCTCTGCAATTTGAGCACTCACTCTTATCCCCTTTGCCTTTGTACAATGGCACTATGCACGCATTCCGCCAATCCTCAGGCACCTCACCATGAGTCATACATACATTGAATAACCTTACCAACCAGTCAATAATACAGTCACCCCCTTTTTTAATAAATTCCACTGCAATACCATCCAAACCTGCTGCCTTGCCGGCTTTCATCTTCCGCAAAGCTTTTACTACCTCTTCTCTGTTTACCAAATCATTTTCCCTAACCCTCTCACTTTGCACACCACCTCGACCAAACCACCCTATATCTGCCAATCTATCATCAAACACATTCAACAAACCTTCAAAATACTCACTCCATCCCCTTCTCACATCACTACTACTTGTTATCACCTTCCCCTTTGCGCCCTTCACTGAAGTTCCCATTTGCTCCCTTGTCTTACGCACTTTATGTACCTCCTTCCAGAACATCTTTTTATTCTCCCTAAAATTTAATGATACTCTCTCACCCCAACTCTCGTTTGCCCTCTTTTTCACCTCTTGCACCTTTCTCTTGACCTCCTGTCTCTTTCTTTTATACATCTCCCACTCAATTGCATTTTTTCCCTGCAAAAATCGTCCAAATACCTCTCTCTTCTCTTTCACTAATAATCTTACTTCTTCATCCCACCACTCACTACCCTTTCTAATCAACCCACCCCCCCACTCTTCTCATGCCACAAGCATCTTTTGCGCAATCCATCACTGATTCCCTAAATACATCCCATTCCTCCCCCACTCCCCTTACTTCCATTGTTCTCACCTTTTTCCATTCTGTACTCAGTCTCTCCTGGTACTTCCTCACACAAGTCTCCTTCCCAAGCTCACTTACTCTCACCACCCTCTTCACCCCAACATTCACTCTTCTTTTCTGAAAAAAAACATACAAATCTTCACCTTAGCCTCCACAAAGATAATGATCAGACATCCCTCCAGTTGCACCTCTCAGCACATTAACATCCAAAAGTCTCTCTTTCGCGCGCCTGTCAATTAACACGTAATCCAATAACGCTCTCTGGCCATCTGTCCTACTTACATACGTATACTTATGTATATCTCGCTTTTTAAACCAGGTATTCCCAATCACCTGTCCTTTTTCAGCACATAAATCTACAAGCTCTTCACCATTTCAATTTGCAACACTGAACACCCCATATATATATATATATATATATATATATATATATATATATATATATATATATATATATATATATATATATATATATGACTCATGGTGAGGTGCCTGAGGATTGGCGGAATGCGTGCATAGTGCCATTGTACAAAGGCAAAGGGGATAAGAGTGAGTGCTCAAATTACAGAGGTATAAGTTTGTTGAGTATTCCTGGTAAATTATATGGGAGGGTATTGATTGAGAGGGTGAAGGCATGTACAGAGCATCAGATTGGGGAAGAGCAGTGTGGTTTCAGAAGTGGTAGAGGATGTGTGGATCAGGTGTTTGCTTTGAAGAATGTATGTGAGAAATACTTAGAAAAGCAAATGGATTTGTATGTAGCATTTAAGGATCTGGAGAAGGCATATGATAGAGTTGATAGAGATGCTCTGTGGAAGGTATTAAGAATATATGGTGTGGGAGGCAAGTTGTTAGAAGCAGTGAAAAGTTTTTATCGAGGATGTAAGGCATGTGTACGTGTAGGAAGAGAGGAAAGTGATTGGTTCTCAGTGAATGTAGGTTTGCGGCAGGGGTGTGTGATGTCTCCATGGTTGTTTAATTTGTTTATGGATGGGGTTGTAAGGGAGGTAAATGCAAGAGTCCTGGAAAGAGGGGCAAGTATGAAGTCTGTTGGGGATGAGAGAGCTTGGGAAGTGAGTCAGTTGTTGTTCGCTGATGATACAGCGCTGGTGGCTGATTCATGTGAGAAACTGCAGAAGCTGGTGACTGAGTTTGGTAAAGTGTGTGGAAGAAGAAAGTTGAGAGTAAATGTGAATAAGAGCAAGGTTATTAGGTACAGTAGGGGTGAGGGTCAAGTCAATTGGGAGGTGAGTTTGAATGGAGAAAAACTGGAGGAAGTGAAGTGTTTTAGATATCTGGGAGTGGATCTGTCAGCGGATGGAACCATGGAAGCGGAAGTGGATCATAGGGTGGGGGAGGGGGCGAAAATTTTGGGAGCCTTGAAAAATGTGTGGAAGTCGAGAACATTATCTCGGAAAGCAAAAATGGGTATGTTTGAGGGAATAGTGGTTCCAACAATGTTGTATGGTTGCGAGGCGTGGGCTATGGATAGAGATGTGCGCAGGAGGATGGATGTGCTGGAAATGAGATGTTTGAGGACAATGTGTGGTGTGAGGTGGTTTGATCGAGTAAGTAACGTAAGGGTAAGAGAGATGTGTGGAAATAAAAAGAGCGTGGTTGAGAGAGCAGAAGAGGGTGTTTTGAAATGGTTTGGGCACATGGAGAGAATGAGTGAGGAGAGATTGACCAAGAGGATATATGTGTCGGAGGTGGAGGGAACGAGGAGAAGAGGGAGACCAAATTGGAGGTGGAAAGATGGAGTGAAAAAGATTTTGTGTGATCGGGGCCTGAACATGCAGGAGGGTGAAAGGAGGGCAAGGAATAGAGTGAATTGGAGTCATGTGGTATACAGGGGTTGACGTGCTGTCAGTGGATTGAATCAAGGCATGTGAAGCGTCTCGGGTAAACCATGGAAAGCTGTGTAGGTATGTATATTTGCGTGTGTGGACGTGTGTATGTACATGTGTATGGGGGGGGGGGTTGGGCCATTTCTTTCGTCTGTTTCCTTGCGCTACCTCGCAAACGCGGGAGACAGCGACAAACTATAAAAAAAAAAAAAAAAATATATATATATATATATATATATATATATATATATATATATATATATATATATGTCGATAATAACTTTACTTCATCCCCATGCGAGTCGAAAATGGAAGCATCAATTGGAAACAGAACGAAGTACTGTCAACATCACATGGTGACGAAGAAATTGAAACTTGATGGAGGAAATCAGGTCGAATTAGATAAAGAATATAGTCTCTTTACGATAAACAATATTAGCATAAGTAGCAATAAACATAACTAGTTTATATGGCAATTGCTAGTAACAAAAATAAGATTCCTGCAGCTATTTTCAGAACAGTATTAGAACTTTCCATGTATATGATACCCTGGAGAGTGAAATTTATATGTCAATATACTAAGAAACTTGAAAGTATGTAGGATCGAGTGCTGGCTGCAAGACGCACTCAAACCAATAGTGGTAAATGTGTCCCTGGCCAGTGTGTGCGGAGACCATCTGGCAAGAAACTCGTAATCATGTAGTTTAGGGGAAACAAACAAATCTGTATGACGTATTTTGCCATCTATACTTCATAGTTAACTGATACTTTAGAAACACATAAGAATTGTTGGTTAAAATGCAGGTAATGCTGGGGCCAGAGGACAGATCGGGGATGAATTAAAAAAAAGAGCATCGAAAAAAAACATATTTCAACTTATATTCGCCAATCATGTTCCTCGTTACAGATGGAGTAACAAGCATCTGATGACGCACATGCAACAAGATCGTTAATTGGCCGACCACTGTTTTACGTCAGAGCTCCTGGCTTCTTCCTGCAGACACCTGCAGTCAGCCATGGAAAGGAAGGAGGAGACATCGCCCTGGACTTCCTCAGTGTTTCTACATTGTAGACTTCCTCAGGACTTCTACCTCGTACACTTCAACAGTGCCTCCCTCTACCTTCTACAAGCATCATCTACTGTACAGATTGGTAAGGTTCCTCAATAGCAATATTAGTATATACTCAAACATGATTGGCACGGACAAGAGTCTGGTAGTATGTTTAGGGGCGAGGCTTTTGACAATTTTGATCAAGTATGGTCAGGCAAGGAGCTTCCTTATTGACACAATGATTTTGATGTTCACACACCCACAGGGACCAGTAGACCTGAGCTGTATGGCCTACGAGGTTAAGCAAAGGTTGTTAGGATAAAATATTTTAGCATCTTATTGATTTCAAGTAACAGATAATCTACTTTTATCATCATATTGTACTTTCTTTACCATTTTCGTTCTTATATTCATGTTTATATAAACAAATTTCGTAAGTAAAGACGTAGACGATATGTATATCATATCTTCAATGCAGAAATAGCCAAGGATAAACTTTCACATGGACGTTCGCTGATATACGTTCGTTCAGTTTACAATTTGTCCCTTCGTTGTATGACGTCCTGGGTAATATCAAGTGAATGATGTGTACTGTAGATTATGTTTGGTGGGGAACGATTCGTGTAGGTTCGGCTTCAGATACTGGTGAGGTGACATAAATTTCCATTGAAACTGGCTTACTCATTAGCCAGGTGAAGGATATCAACCAATCAACAACTCAGAACATTTCAACAATAGTACTTCTCCAACAATGAGGATTTAGCTTTCAGTTGCCAGCAGTGTTAATGTTGGTCTCCGCCCACTAGTCTTCTTCATATGCTTAAGGACTTTAGATATCATCCATCGACAAAGCCCCTGGCGTGATTTAGCTCAATAGATCATAGGCTTTATGGCGTCTTCACTATACGTATGCACTTCCGTCCATCTGTTCGCCCGTCTGTCTTCCTCAAACGCAGCGAGAAGTTATAAGACGCTCCACCAATTTACCCCATTTGACCCTATTCACATTGGCCCATAGTTCATCCATTTACTCGGCAGGATTTAAATTGCTGGCCATTGGAGTGATAAATTTCGGGATTAATGGTACTATGTTATTGTATCGTAGAGCGAGAAGGTTGTGTCAGTAATACGGGAGACGTGTGAAGAGGATAAATGACAGACGTGAATGATTAAACCATCAAATGACATTGTCCAGGGTATGATGGCCAGGGAGGGAGGGAAGTGGTGGCTGTCAGAGAGGGTTTGGTTGAACAGGGAGAGAGTGGTGGTGGTGGTGAGGAAGGGTGTATGCTTGTCCTAGAAGAAAGGAGTGCTGGTGGCCTGGTGATGCTGAGGTGAAGGTGTGGTTGTCCTTAGGGGAGGGAAAAGCGGTGGTAAGGGAAGGTGTGGTGGCCGAGATAGAAGGCCGTGGTGGTGGTGGTGGTGATGAGGGAGGGTGTGGTAGTCCTCTGAAGGACGATCAAACAAGGGCCTGGAAAGCCAAAATTTGATGGAACTTATGAATCTGGTGTGTAATAAAAGCCATCGAGGACTATAATCTTCCTGAGGTGTTTGGCTTATCGGCTTCGAAGCTTGGATCATTTTGGAAGTCGAAGCTTCGATCGTTTCGAGCGCTTCGGTGACCGAACGTAGACCACTCAAATACTTTTCTTTCTCTTATAGAGTAGTTAGAGGAGAGGCGGAAAATATGGGGTGGAAAACGTGGGACAAGGAGACTCTTAGAGATAATTTGAAATGGGAGGGAAGACTGAAGTGTATACAGGTATATGGCGAAAGCGTTTTTGATGCATGTGACGAGTTATCTGGAGGCATATATCTGGTGTCTTATCTACATACCCTGGAGGTGTGTAATCATTCATGTTGTAACTTTTGAATTTTCAAGGGGGATTAGCTAAGCTACACATTGTTTATTGTGTAGAATCGTTGGATGCATATCGGATTTATCTATCTCGGTCACATAGATATATAGAAGTCCACGTCATCGCTCTATTATAGCAAGACTGATAATATGTCTCTCAGTTTAAAGATGACGAAAGTAATTGTCGATGATCACTGGAATCTATCTAGAGATGCCTCCGGTCCTGAAGACTTGGTTCATCTCGTGATGACTCCTAGTGACTGTAAAAGATTTTACGTTTACTATAGTTTGTTGACATATTCCCCACTGACAAACAACCTGTTTCGACAGTGGCTATGGTCCATAGAGGCTGACTCCACTGTCGAGCTCGTGGAACTATCGTTACAAGCAGTGGAGTGTGTGTGGTGTAGAATTCAAGGCATCATCTTAGGAATTTTCACCAGTGGGGACAAATTTCAGAAGGGGCCCATTTACGTGCGTGGAGATCAGTAATAACAATCATGATGATTAAAGAACTCATAAGGACTATCATAGTTCACATTCTTATACCAAGAAAAGGCCTTAAGGAGTTTAGTTTCTTGGGGCATGAATGGCTCTTCGCTCTTGAGCACTGGGGGAGCAGGAAGGGACCCGTGGGGGAATTACATGACTCCCTTCATTTCACTACCGATATGAACACTGTACTCAGCCTGTGTGTTGCTGGTGATGATTGTAGCACAGACACTCCCTCCCAGGACGTGTCCAGCGTATTAAATGGTGTTGCTCTTGTGACGACGATGGGTCCTCTGCTGCCTTAACCTGCGCAGGTCATCTCCCTACACACACACACACACACACACACACACACACACACACACACACGAGGACTTGCTATCATGGCATCATAACCCGCTCCTCAAGGATGTTATAAAAGGTACTTTCGTCATCGCGTCTTTCGACCGTAGCTCAAATCGGATTCTTCTATAGGGAGCGCACCTAAATAGTGCGCTACCCTTCCCCTCTAGTTAACGTCTTTACGGTAGTAATTGTGGAGGGCGCGTTCGAAGCACTAGGGAACAAATGCTCACATTAAGTATATAATTAAGTGCCCAACTCTGACCATTCAGCTGTACTTCCCTGGAATTCTGTCAACCCGGTTGGTAATATGAAAGAAACTCGGCTGGAAATAATTTGGTGAGTCTTTAGGATTCAGAAATATGCGAGATTCATTTAAGTTGTTTATATATCATACTTGATTACAACAACGATAGGTCTTTACGTGATAATCCGAGTCATTTTCTTGTTACGTAGGAATATGAGATAATGTACATAGTGTAGTAGTAGACCTCTATTCCTATATCACTACCGACCAAACTGTTCATCGGAGCTCTCCCTTTGGGGTTAGTCAGTTACTAGGTCTCCTCACCCATATAGACATGTGCACAAGATCACTGCACTTTATGCCCAGTGGCCCGGCCGATGGACGTGGCCGGCTTCCTGAACGCTGCAGGAGCACCATAAAAGATAGAAATAACTCCTAGGGCAGGAAGGAGAGGTAAGGTGATTTACCCTAACCACTTTATATGCCCTAGTTAAGCTCTCTGGCTACACATCGCCCCCCTGTATACCAAATCGTTGTATCCAGTGCATGCCTCGCATCCTCCTGCCTGCAGCGGTCTCCATAATTCAGTGTCTTTTGCTCCATCATTTCTTACGTTCCTCGATCTTCCCTCTCTTGTTGTTCCTTCCACTTCTAACCCATATAACATTTGGTGAGTCTCTCTCATTCTTCGTCTCCATAGTATTTTATCACACTCTAATCAGCTTTGTCGGTGAACTACTAATACTGCCACACCTCTCTCTCTCTCTCATCCCCTCATTCCTTGATCAACCCTCCTCACACCACATACCGTTCTCGTGCACATCATTTCCAACACTCCCGCCTTCTTCCGTGCATACAGCAACGTCGGGCCATCTTTGCCTTCTTAGCTAGTGATTTATCTTTTCTCCTACACCTCAATTCACCCAGGATCTTTCCCCCTGATCCACCCTATGGTTCACTTCAGCTCCCATCGTTCCATCCGCCATATCCATGCCCTCGTATCCAAAACACCCGATTTCCTTTGGTTTTCATGAAACTCACACTCAGGCCAAATTGTCTCCCTCTCTCCCCTGCTAAACTTGATTACCTCCTTCCACATACTTTCCTCAACTCAAACACCTGCTTCTGCAGTTTCTCATTTAAGTCTGCCACTAGAGCCGTGCCATCTGCAAACAAGCAACTAACATAAATACTGGGCTTCTCCATGCCCACAAGACCGCAGACCCGCTTCTCACTCCAAAACCTCTCTCATTCACCTCCCTCGCCACCCCATCCATGAACAGACTAATCATCCGTGGTGACGTTATGCACCCTTTACGCAGACCCACCTTCGCCGAGAACCACACACGCCCTCTTCTCTCCCTAGTCGTACACACGCCTTACACTCCTGATAAAAACCTCTCATTGCTTCTGGTAGTTCTCCTCTTACGCTATATACGTGTATGTGTGTGTGGGGGGGAAGGGGTGTTTTCGAGGCTATACACAATCAAAAAGCACACGCAGGTACACTAACACCCAGCAGGCGCCCTACACACACACACACACACACACACACCACCACCACCAGTACCACACAGCTTCACCACACCCAGCAGGCGCCCTACACACACACACACACACACACACCACCACCACCACCAGTACCACACAGCTTCACCACACCCAGCAGGCGCCCTACACACACACACACACACGCACCACCACCAGTACCACCACCACTTCACCACACCCAGCAGGCGCCCGTGCACACCACCAGTACCACACTGCTTCACCACATCCTTGGTCGTCAGTAGAGAGAAGAAGAAGAAGACCCGAGATGAGATAGTCATCAGCCATACCCCTGGGTGTGCTACCACCATTGTTTCGCCTCTACGCCTCGAGAGCCACAAGGCTGCTACTCTTTAAAGGCATATTTGAGCAGCAGAACAGCTCGTAGGGTAAAATACTCCGAGATATCGCCATTTTTCTTTGTTTCGCCTAATGAGTACAAATGATGTTATCAACAGACTCATTCAGCTTCGCTTTTGTTTTCAACTTGTGTGCGCCGTGGAGAGTTGCCGCCGAGCGGAGGCGGGAGATTGTGTTGGCGCCTCCCAGATATATTCATTTCCCTTCCCTCTTCCATTCTTTCCCTCTCTGTTCCTCTCTTTATCGCCTTTTTGGGGCCCAGGTCTCTCCTTCGCTTTATTTCCTTTCCAAACATCCGTCCTGGTTGTAGATGTTTCAGGGGAGACGTGTCTCGAGATACAACAGGAAGAACCAGGGCGCGAGGCGGGAACGTGGAGACTATCTGTCCCATGAAACAATATGGAATCTCCCCCAGTCCAGGTGAACCTCTCTGGCAACCTGATCAACGCAGGCTCGATCTCTTTTGTTTGGGTTTCGATCCGCTTTTGACGAGCCTCTGCCGTCGACTTCATTATCCGGTGCTTGTGGTTCTCTCGACGATGATTTTTGTGGGCGATAAAATTACGGCACACTCGCCTCCCCCCCATTGACAAAACAACAGACGTCTATTATTTTCTTTATTCTAAATGTTTGAAAGGAAGCGTATTTTGCTCCTGCGCGCCTAAGAGCGTAGTTACAGGTGAATTAAACCGACGAGTTCTCATTTGCACATTCGAAAATAAAAACCTGACACTTCAGATTCGTTCCTGCTCTATAGAAAGTCATTTTCTTTAGAATTAAAATATGTTCCTGACTCATTATGACCCCACGGTGTCGATCTGCCAGCACAAGGTCATGCTACCGAGTTATACCTCCTCCTTAATTTCTCTCTAACCTCTCCATGAACATTTTCCACAACCAAACGTGGACTTAGAGTAGACTTTTGTCCTCCTTCTTCTTCCTCCTTTTCCTCCTCCTCCTCCTCTTCCTCCTCCTCTTCACTCATGAATAGAGGAAGCTCTCCTGTTTTTGTTTTTGTTTTTTTTTTTCTCTTGTGTGGCTGAGCAGGGAGGAGTGTTGGAATTGTCTCGAACTCCGCACTGATGTTATCGGTCTTCCAAAGACGTACCTGGGTGTTATGCAAGACACGTTTTACAGATATATATATATATATATATATATATATATATATATATATATATATATATATATATATATATACATATATATATATATATATATATATATACAAACTTTATCGCTATTAAGTTTAATCTCAAAAAATGACAATCTTAATCACTAATGACGATAAATGAATTTAAATGATGTTAATTATCTTTGAATCTAATGTTAGGAAGATGAATTGCTATTCTAATGGTATCAAATGTGTTAGTATCTATTGCTGATAGATTATCTGGTGTGTGTCGTTTATACTGAGATGGGATTTAGAGTCTGAGGTCTCGCTGAGAATCAAAATTTAGGGTATTGAGTACGACTGAACCAGATGTTATTCATTTGTTCTATAGATCCTGGGAGTTTTTAATAGGTTCACAGGAGGCGTGATTACAGATCTCTTTTCACTAGATACGAGACGTAGGAAGCATTTGAGATAAGAGATGGATGATAAGAGACAGATGAGATAACCAAGAAAATATACGTAAATAAGGAACTGGGGAAGAAAGAGACTTGGGAAGACTGTTATAAATGGCGAGATTTATAGTAATGTGTTGTGATCTTAGGGAGAGATTGGCATGCCAGGTACATATTGGATTAGTGTTAATCCTTCGTCCTCCACGCACGTCAAATCCCCATCTTTCGTGTTCGGTGCCATTGTTTTCAATCTCCCATCTACATGCCTCACTGGAAGGCTTTCCTCAAGCACACTGATTATAAGTCCCTTATTAATATGTCCCATAGTCTTTCCTCATTAGTGTCATAACCCATATTATAAACCCCCTATATCCCACTCCCCCAAACCTACTGTATCTGTAAATTTCCCACTCTGTAATTCCCCCACATTCTAATCCAAATTCTCTGCCCCCTGCCCCCACTTCCCCCCTTTTCCCAGCACATTACAATTTGCCCCATTGCCTCAACACTTGTGCAACCTCTCTCTCTCTCTCTCTCTCTCTCTCTCTCTCTCTCTCTCTCTCTCTCTCTCTCCTTTCTTGCCAGACCCACTTCCTCTACCTCCCTTACCCATTGCCCTTACCTTAAAAAAAAAAAAAAGACAACATCCTCCATCCCGCCCCCCCCCTCCTTCCCCGCTTCACCCACCAACCTCCCCTCCTCCCCATATCCTCCCATCACCTCCCTATCACTGCGCCCGTCTCGGCTGGCGTCAGTCCATATTATTGTGTCCTTTGTCGATACCATCACTGATGAGGTACCATGATAACAATTACCCCTTTGGTCTCTCTGCATTTGATGACTCATAAAGGAAGGAATATTCCTCTCTTCCTCAACAGTATCCATATTCCTCCCTTTATCAGCAGTATGTATATATATATATATATATATATATATATATATATATATATATATATATATATATATATATATATATATATATATATGTGTGTGTGTGTTATGTATATGTATATATGTACGTTCATATATATATATATATATATATATATATATATATATATATATATATATATATATATATATATATGTATATCATTTATTATTTATCATACTTAGTGACTGTCTCCCGCGTTAACGAGGTAGCGCAAGGAAACACACGAAAGCATGGCCCAACCCACCCACATACACATGTATATACATAAACGCCCACACACGCACATATACATACCTATATATTTCAACATATACATACGTATACAGACATGTACATATTCTTACTTGCTGCCTTCATCCATTCCCATCGCCACCCCGCCACACATAAAATCCCCCCGCGCGCGCGCGAGGTAGCGCTAAGAAAATACAACAAAGGCCACATTCGCTCACACTGTCTCTATCTGTCATGTGTAATGTGTCAAAACCACAGCTTCCTTTTCACATCCAAACCCCACAAAACTTTCCATGGTTTACCACAGACGCTTCACATGCCCTGGTTCACTCCACTGACAGCACGTCGACCCCGGTATACCACATCAATCCAATTCACTTTATTCCTTGCACGCCTTTCACCCTCCTGTATGTTCAGGCCCCGATCGCTTAAAATCTTTTTCACTCCATCCTTTTACCTCCAATTTGGTCTCCCACTTCTCGTTCCCTCTAACTTTGACACATATATCCTTTTTGTCGATCTCATTCTCTCCATGTGACCACAACATTTCAACACATCCTCTTCTGCTCTCTCCACCACACTCTATTAATTACCACACATCTCTCTTACCCACCACACATCTCTCTTACCCTTTCATTACTTACCCGATCAAACCATCTCACACCACATATTGTCCTCAAACATTTCATTTCCAACACGTCCACCCTCCTCCGCACAACTTTATCTATAGCCGACCCTCGCAACCATATAACACTGTTGGAAGCACTATTCCTTCATACATACCTATTTTTGCTCTTCGAGATAAGGGTCTCGCCTTCCACACATTCTTCAACGCTCCCAGAACCTTTGCCCCCTCCTCCACCCTGTGACTCTCTTCCGCTTCCATGGTTCCATCCGCTGCTAAATCCACTCCCAGATATCTAAAACACTTCACTTCCTCCAGTTTTTCTCCGTTCAAACTTACCTCCCAATTAACTTGTCCCTCAACCCTACTGTACCTAATAACCTTGCTCTTATTCACATTTACTCTCGGCTTTCTTCTTGCACACACTTTACCAAACTCAGTCATCAACTTCTGTAGTTTCTCATCCGAATCAGCCACCAGCGGTGTATTATTAGCGAGCAACAGCTTATTCCCTTCCCAAGCCTTCTCATCCACAACAGACTGCATACTTGCCCCTTTCTCCAAAACTCTTGCATTCACCTCCCTAACCACCCTATCCATAAACAAATCAAACAACCATGGAGACATCAAGCACCCCTGCCGCAAACCGACATTCACTGAGAACCAATCACTTTCCTCTCTTCCTACATCCTTGGTAAAATCTTTTCACTGCTTCTAGCAACTTGCCTCCCACACCATATACTCTTAATACCTTCCACAAAGCATCTCTTATCAACCCTATTACATGCCTTCCCCAGATCCATAAATGCTACATACAAATCCAATCCACATACACTCTTCAAAACAAACACCTGATCCACACATCATCTACCACTTCCGAAACCACACTGCTCTTCCCCAATCTGATGCTCTGTGCATGCCTTTACCCTCGCAATCAATACACTCTTATATGATTTCCCAGGAATACTCAACAAACGTATACCTCTGTAATTTGAACACTCGCCTTTATCCCCTTTGCCTTTGTGCAATTGCACTATGCATGCATTCCGCCAATCCTCAGGCACTTGACCATGAACCATACATACATTGAATATCCTTTCCAACCAGTCAACAACACAGTCACCACCTTTTTTGATAAATTTCACAGCAATACCATCCAAACCCGCCGCATTGCCAGCTTTCATCTTCCGCAACGCTTTCACTACCTCTTCTCTGTTTACCAAATCATTTTCCCTGACCCTCTTACTTCGCACACCACCTCGACCAAAACACCCTATATCTGTCACTCTATCATCAAACACATTCAACAAACCTTCAAAATACTCACTCCATCTCTTTCCCACATCATCACTACTTGTTATCACCTCCCCATTAGCCCCCTTCACCGATGTTCCCATTTGTTGTCTTACGCACTTTATTTACCTCCTTCCTTTATGAAGAGTATCCATATTCCTCTCCCTATGAATAGTATCCATACTCCTCCACAAGAGAGATAATAGTCCTGTCTATCATTCCTACTCTATTGACTAAGCTTAATTATCTTTGTTTAAATATCTGGGAGAATTTAGTAGAAAAAATTAGAAATTTAGGTTTTTAATCTTTAGTTGTTTTCTTTCTCTACAAGATGACTTAGGAACCCATTCTGATGACTAGAAATCACACAGGATTTAGTTCTGATCCTTTACAGGATTATATTTATAAAACACACAAAAAAAACAAATGGAACCCTGGGAAATTATATTCATACATATACACATATGCATATACATTTTATTTTTCCCCCCCATATATTTTTACCAATCATTTTTGATTCCCAAAAGGTAGCGTGTCCATCATTATCATATCTCTTTGATCACTCTGGGAAAAAAAGGTGGACATCATTATTCGAAACGTTTGATCTGTTGCAGACAAAGCCGAACCGCTTTATCGAGAGAGGCGCCCGAAGTGGGCGAATTTCGGAGGGGTGGGGATGTGTGTGTGTGTGTGTTTGAGTGTCTCTCTTCCCCTCCACCCCTCACCCCAAAGCCCCAGTGTGGGTGTATTTCACCATTTTCGGCCGCCTTCGTACGCCCGCCTCTCTTATTAGTGAGTACTAATAATCCAGTAGCTTTGTTATTGTCGGACACCTTGCTGGCTGATGGTGAAAGTGATGAGTTTTTTTGAGAGGATGGTGAAGGTGATGAGTCTTTTGAGAGGATGGTGAAGGTGACGAGTCTTTTGAGAGGATGGTGAAGGTGATGAGTCTTTTGAGAGGATGGCGAAAGTGATGAGTCTTTTGAGAGGATGGTGAAGGTGATGAGTCTTTTGAGAGGATGGTGAAGGTGATGAGTCTTTTGAGAGGATGGTGAAGGTGATGAGTCTTTTGAGAGGATGGTGAAGGTGATGAGTCTTTTGATAGGATGGTGTAAGTGATGAGTCTTTTGATAGGATGGTGAAGGTGACGAGTCTTTTGAGAGGATGGTGAAGGTGACGAGTCTTTTGAGAGGATGGTGAAGGTGACGAGTCTTTTGAGAGGATGGTGAAGGTGATGAGTCTTTTGAGAGAATGGTGAAGGTGATGAGTCTTTTGAGAGGATGGTGAACCTTGAGTTTTTTAAATATGGTGAATGAGATAAAACTGATGTTTCTTTTTTCTGTTTTGGTTTCTGTGAAACTAATGGGTCATGTGAGGAAGGTGATGATGATAGTTGATTGTGAAACTGCTAGGGTTATGTGATGATGAAACGGATCATATTTTTGTAAAGATGGTGAAACATTGAAACTGATCAGCTGTGTGGTGATGGTGAGTGAGGCTGGTGAGTTTTTTGATGATATATGACACCTGTGAGGATGTTGATGGTGAAAATGATGAGATTTATGTAATGATGAAACTTGGAGAGTTTTGTGAGGATTGTGATGAGATTCACGAAATTTGTGAGGATGGTGACTGTGAAACTAAGGACTTTTGTAATGATCGTGGTGGTGAAACTGACGAGTTTCGTGAGGATGGAGACGATGACTGAAGAGTTTTTGTGAGGATGGTGATGATGAAACTCGAATTTTATGAGGATGGTGATAATGAAATTTAAGTTTTGTGAGGATAGTGATGATGAAACTGAGTTTTGTGAGGATGGTGATGATGAAACGTAAGTTTTGTGAGGATGGTGATGATGAAACGTGAGTTTTGTGAGGATGGTGATGATGAAACGTGAGTTTTGTGAGGATGGTGATGATAAAACGGGAGTTTTGTGAGGATGGTGATGATGAAACGTGTGTTTTGTGAGGATGGTGATGATGAAACGTGAGTTTTGTGAGGATGATGATGATGAAACGTGTGTTTTGTGAGGATGGTGATGATGAAACGTGTGTTTTGTGAGGATGGTGATGATGAAACGTGAGTTTTGTGAGGATGGTGATGATGAAACGGGAGTTTTGTGAGGATGGTGATGATAAAACGTGTGTTTTGTGAGGATGGTGATGATGAAACGTGTGTTTTGTGAGGATGATGATGATGAAACGTGTGTTTTGTGAGGATGGCGATGATGAAACGTGAGTTTTGTGAGGATGGTGATGATGAAACGTGTGTTTTGTGAGGATGATGATGATGATGAAACGTGTGTTTTGTGAGGATGGTGATGATGAAACGTGTTTTGTGAGGATGATGATGATGAAACGTGAGTTTTGTGAGGATGGTGATGATGATGAAACGTGTGTTTTGTGAGGATGATGATGATGAAACGTGTGTTTTGTGAGGATGGTGATGATGAAACGTGAGTTTTGTGAGGATGGTGATGATGAAACGTGAGTTTTGTGAGGATGGTGATGATGAAACACAAGTTTTGTAAAGATTGTGAAAATTATGAGTATGTTGAGGATGATGATTATGAAACTTGAGTATTCGAGAGGATGGTGTTGGTAATGGTAGTTATGATGATGATGTTTGTGGCTCTGATAATAATGATATATATGATATTTGTGACACTGATGACACTGATAGTGATGACAATGATGTTGGTTTATAATTGTGGTGGCATTATTACAATGACGAAGATAGTTATGATGCGTAGGCGAAGATAGTGATGATACAGAGAGGGAGATAGTGATGATACAGAGAGGAATATAGTGATGATACAGAGAGGATTATGTGATGATACAGAGAGGAATATAGTGATGATACAGAGTAGGATTTTGATGATACGGAGAGGAAGATAGTGATGATACAGAGAGTAGGCTTTTGATAATACAGAGAAGAAGATAGTGATGATACGGAGAGGAAGATAGTGATGATACGGAGAGGAAGATAGTGATGATACAGAGAGGAAGATAGTGATGATACAGAGAGGAAGATAGTGATGATACAGAGAGGAAGATAGTGATGATACAGAGAGGAAGATAGTGATGATACGGAGAGGAAGATAATGATGATACGGAGAGGAAGATAGTGATGATACGGAGAGGAAGATAGTGATGATACAGAGAGGAAGATAGGGATGATACGGAGAGGAAGATAGGGATGATACACTGATGAAGATTAGTAGTTATCTCTTCCATGAACTCCCTCACCTATTCATCCATTAACTCATCAGTTCATGTTGGTGAAGGCTGGGGTTTCATCATCCAATGCTCTCTCTCTGTGCAAAGGTATAGGAAGGTCTCTCCCCTACCCCTCATACACCGAAGCAGCGACCCAATTATCCCAAGATGTATGGAGATAGGGGCCTGGGCCTTGTCTACCATACCCTCTTCGGCTCCATAAAAGTCCCAGTTTGGACAGAGATGAGGAGCCCTCGACCTCTGAGCCCTCGACCTCTATATGTCTCCACACAGCCCCACAGTCTTAAGGTCGTTAGATAGGGAAGAAATATGTTTCCGACCTATCATACCCCGTCTCCCAGTCTTGCTGATCCAGGATGGGGGTCTTACCCCCCTTTGTCCCAGAGCTCAAAAGAAATCTCAGGAGATCTGGATAACGAGTACGAGAGCTTTTTTCCTTTTTTTATTCTCTCCATCCACTACATCCGTAGGAACCTGCGGCATAACATTCCAAAAATATATTGGATTAGGCGTTTCGAGGGAGTGTTGGTGAGGGAGGTGAGGGGGAGGTAAGGTGGGGGGAGTAGTGCCCCGAATCCATAACCTCCCTTCGTTCCCGCAGGCCTAAGATGAGGGAACGTGGGCTTCGATCCCTCTTGAGGACCCCTAGGGAGGTTCGATTCCCCATTCTCCCCAATGTCTCTGGTTAGGGAATTCCATCTTACCACATCTATAGCAGCCTGGACTCCCTGTATTTGATCGCACGCTTGGGGGTCGAACGAAAGCCAAAATGTAATAGGCACAGGACTGGCACAGATATACTGGTCGAGCCGTTCACAGATACACAGACTTACACAGATACTGAGAGAGACATTCATAGATACTCGGATATACACAGATACTGAGTGACATCTCTAGAGATTCTAAAAAACAGGGGAAAAAAATATGAGACAAATTCAGACGAGCAGAAAGGAGGGCATAAACAGGGGCTGAAGACACACGAATACGTATATACATAGATACAAAAAAAAATAGCATGATGGACACATGAATACATACGTAGATACAAAAAAAAAAATGGCAGATACAAAAACCTCTCACTCTCTTTCTCCAAGTATTTCCCACACAGATATGTCTGTACAAACACATGCTCCAGACATCCTTTTCCAAGCCCGTGAAACATATTGCTTCTCCGTCGTCTGATGTTCTCATCATGTCATAACCCCTTTCAGTCACCACTTTCCCATAGTCCTTGTCATTTATACTCGAAAAAGACTTTTACCTCTGGTATTCGACCATTCATATTTAAAAACCCTTCCTAAGTATAATGGCACTGTACAGTATTTTGCCAGTCCTCATCTCCTCGCCATGGACCGTGTATCTCCGTTGAAAATCATGACTTCCCAGCCAGTAAGTTATCGCCTTTCTCGAGCAATACGACTAAACTCGTGTCCACTCCTGCCGTTTTGTCGCGACTCGTCTTACACATGGCATTCTCCATTTCTCTTTTTCACCAAACCATTTGCCATGATTCTCTCGCTTCGCATACCACCTTGTCACAAGCACTCTACATACGCCATCCCGTCATCAAAATACTCCATCTCTTTCAAAACGTTCCAATATTTTGCCTCCTCCTATTCTTTTTATTCTCCCCATCTCCCTCTTGCTTTCTATTTCTTTTCAGTTTCTGTATCTTCCTCTTGTGCACCTTTCAGTAACTCTCATTTTTTAATTGTAGATATCGTCCATCCACTTATCTCTTCTCTGTCGATAGCAACTTCATCATCCCACCTCTCGACCTTCTCTGGTATTCTCAGAATCACTTGCATACCACACACTTCACTCGCACATGTGAGCGCTGCTTCCGTCAATACCCTCCACTCCTTGTCCACTCCTCTTGCTTCATTTCCCCACACCTTGTGGCACACTACACTCTAATCTCTCTTAGATCTCTGCAGGTAAGCCTCTTTCCCCAAGCTCACCCGCTTCCCATGCACATCGTTTCATCTTTTAGTAAAGCCGTTACAGACTTTCACCCTTTCCCAACACCAAGGAATGATCAGACACCCAGAATGCCGCCCCGCTCAGCCAAATTACATCCAACAACCTCACCTTTGCCTGCTTGTCACTTTATCCATAACCCAGTAATGTCCTTTAAACTCCCTAACCTCACCCATATATACTTATGCACATATTCAAATCAGGCATTCCCAACCACTAATCCTTTTTTCAGCGCACAGCCTGAAGAAGTGTTCCTCGTTTTCTCTTACTCCAGGTACCCCATGCCCACCAGTCATACCCTTAAGTTCTGCGTTATGTACTCTCATTCAAATCGCCCTCATCAATGAGGATCGATCCTTTGCATTAAAATTGTAGAAGCAGTCATTTAGGTCCCCCAGAAGAGTCCTCTCTCTCTCTCTCTCTCTCTCTCTCTCTCTCTCTCTCTCTCTCTCTCTCTCTCTCTCTCTCTCTCTCTCTCTCTCTCTCTCTCCACTCAGCTGCAAGAAGGGAAAGCAGTGAGAGAGTAGCCTACCCCTCGCAGTCTGCTTCACCATCATTCACATCAATCTTGAACTCGAGTTTTCACCTTCTTGAACACCTTCCCGTAGGTCCTTCCTTGATGGTAGGTGGTATCCCATCCTTTCTTCCCGATCCTCACACTAAACCCCCTAGACTAAACCCTTTAAATATTCACACAAGACCATTCTATCCCATTTCCCCTTGAGCTTGATTTCACTCGGAACCAAAACACTCGGGTTCTGCTCGTCAAACATACCATCTACCTTTCCCTTTTCCTCGTCATAGTTTCATCCACGCAAATTCAGTCATTCCAATAGGTTCGAAACCTGCGATCAGAATAACATTATGTGTTTTAGGAAAGCTCACTTGCCACTAAGAGTATGCGAGAGCCATCTAAACAGTGCTTACTGCTAGTCTTAAGAGATCCAGTCTGAAGTAGAAAGGATCGTGAATACATCTCATATTCAGGAATGTTGGACAATACAACTTACACTAGCAATACCATGAACGTAAGATATACTCAAGTTCTGGGTGTTTGTTGGCACGTCAAGCTACGATTTTTAGACACACTCAGGCACACAAAGTGGAGGAAGAACAGGGAGCTACATTACTACTACCTTCAAGGGCTGCAACCCATGGGTGTATTGCGTCTCGTGATGGCAATACACACACACACACGCGCGCCACTCGAGCAACACAGACATTAGTATGATTATATAGCACTTCAGTAGTTCATACAATTTCATTTAACATGTAATTTTATTATACATGTGACACGACATGTTTCGTGGAGACAATCCACCTCATCATCAGGTGCCAGTACTTAACAAAGTTATCAAAATCCCAACATCATACTTGAGTCCCGCCGTCCAACACCAATCTGTACAGACCAAACACTGTCCGCTTTGTCTGGCAGCAACCGTTGTAAGGGAGTCGTTAAGGGGGGGTCACGTGGTGGGGGTTGACCTGAGTAGTTGGGTGCGTCTTGAACAATGTTTTCGTGTTATGTCATAATAATTTGGTTAATGCTAGGATGGGCTTTAAAATTGCCTGGGGACAAATTAAAGTTCTAAGTACTACCAATTAAGACATTCAATGATGTTACGTGTGAGGGTATATGGGTATATGAATCCAATTTTCACATTTGTTACATATTTTTAATCATACATCAAATAATTGTCGTTGTGAAGGTAAATGCTAGAACATATCAATACAGACAAAAACGATTGTTCCATCTCTCCCTCATATGGCGCGGTATTTTTCGTAAAAAAAAGAAGAAAAATAAATTACTTAAATCGGCACTTGTTCCATTATTGATGGTAAATCAGAACGTATAGAATATTCTAAAGACTTCGACCGTGTATATCTGACCATGGATGATTGTATCAATCATCCCACTTGCTCTGTTATACCACATCGGTGGTTCAAAGTTAGAGTTTAAGACTTGGGAGAAGAGGTTGTGAATGGGTAATTCAAGTCCCAGTTTGAAATTGGGTTCATCGACCATAGATGTTATTTATGGCTGGTTATTCATCACTACACCGAGTAATATTCTGATTAATATACAGATCCGTGTTAAGATATGACCGTCTACTTCCATCCGGGATTAGCACCAGGTCTCTTGTGATCGAAGGATAGATCAGGCTACAGACATAAACAAGGAGGATCTATTGCATTGTTGACACTGGCGTGTGAGACCTTCGTCAATGCCCAGTACAGTATTGGCTGCACTCAATCAACGCGCCAAGACTGACACAGCACTAGACAGACAACAAAGACGAGCAACTCTTACAACTCTTCATCGAACTCACGTAATATGATAGTTGCCAGTTAGTCTCCAGGGAAGTGCAATTGTGGATAAAACACGATTCGAACATTGTCGTCTTTTGATCTAGTGGATAAATTGGACTAGATTAGCCTTTCCTCAAAGAAGGATTAGTTGAAAAACTTAGGCAATACTTCCTGGAAAATGTACTGTATTATTTATATTTGTGAGTACGATAAGTTATCTTTCGATATGTTGTGAATACGCTAAGTTTTCTTACACTCACGCACCTGTAAATCGCTGGTACTACAAGAGTCAATACTGACACTGCTAAAAGCTCCCAGCAAAAACCGAAAATTGCTGGAATATAAATGAGAGAGTAAAGTGAAACATAAATCATTTTTTATGGGCTAGTGCGGAGAATAATTCGTATACTGAAATTAGACTCTTCAAAGTTGACAAATGTCAGTTTGTGCCTGAATTCCATATGACACCTCAAGGGATTTCTGAAAATCGTCGAGAGATATATATTATATGGTTCCGTCTACCGCCATATTAATTTAACAGGTGACTGAAGCTCTCCACTTCTTTGCAGTTCATCCTATATTCAAACTCGGACCACTCTTTCTCCTCCCCCCGACCCTGCCGCCTTCCTCACTTCTCACTTTAACACTCAACTTCCTCTTTTTACCCACACACACACACACACACACACACACACCCACACTCGGACACCAGCTTCTGCAGTTCCTCTCCCCGGCCTTCCGCCACCAGGGACAGATCATCTTTGAATAGAGACTGAGACGCCTTCCTCACCCCTCTTCCCTCCCCTCAGTCTACTGTATGCCCATCCCTCCCTCCGGGACTCTCGTAGTTACCTCCCTTACCAGGACCCATGAACAGATTAAAAAGCCATGGTGACATCACACACCTATCTGACCGTCACCTGGAACCACTCATCCTTTTCCTTTCCTACTCGCACGCACGCTTTAATCTCCCGGTAAAAAGCTTCTCACTGCTTTTAGCAGCTTTCCTCTCACACCAAAAAGATTCGCAGCATCTTCCACAAGGTATGTGTGTCAACCGTATCATATGCTTTCTCTGGGTCTTTCTCCAAGTCATTCTTACACATCTTCCACTTTCCTCAAAGCCTCGTTTCTCCTATCCAGTCAGATGCTCTGTACACGCTACTACTCACTCGGTCATCACCACATCTCGCCACGTATACTCAACAGACTTATGCCTTTAGAGATTTAAACATTGAGTTGTGTCCTCCTTCCTTTTATATATATGTGAACTGCACATTGATCCCGACAGTTTTTCGGGCATTGCCTCGCCTTGAACGATGCAGATTTTGAAAAGCTTGACCAACCGATCAATAATCTTGTTACTACCTCTTTTGAAATGGTCATCTGCAACCCCTTCCACTCCTGTCGCCTTGCCACACTTCATCCTGTCCATTGCTTTCGCTGTTTTATTTGTTTTTATATCATTCGTCAGAGCTCGCTCACTACACATGCCTTCACGTCCCACATACATCACATCCACCACCCAATCTTCCAACACATTACACCGTCCTTTATCATCCTCATTCTACCTCTCTTTCCATTCCGTCTTTGCCTCTTCCCACTTCCAATCCCATACTCCTCACAGTTCTCCCTACACTATTCCTCTCCTTCCAAAATGCTGTCCTATTTATCAGAACATCATAGGATACTCACATCCCACCTCTCATTTCCTTCTTTGTTTATTACCTCCCGTATCTTTCAACCCTCTGCCACTTTCCCTTGTACACTTCCCAATCACCGCACTCTTTCCCTGCAATACCATCTATGCACACCTCTTTTTCTCTTCCACTCCGTACTTAATTCTTCAACTCACACCCTGTCTCGTACGCCCACACCCCGCCTTCTGAACACACACTTCACCCACTAGTGTACGTCTGTAAGTCTTGTTTCCCTAAATACCTACCACTCCTCACCCACTTTTGTTCCATTTACTCAATATCACTCTTCAGCCATATATATATATATATATATATATATATATATATATATATATATATATATATATATATATATTACGCAAATGATTTAAGTGAATCAAAACGTCTACAGCAGTGTCAAGAGATGTTCGGTAGACCTATGATAGCCAGACACAGGACTCCATAAATCATTATGACCATCGTATGATATTCCCTGACTATCTTAGCTTGTAAGCTGTGGTTCAAGCCAATTACTGGGGCTCCATTATCTTCGCTTACTACCCATGGTTGGTCCCAGTCGCCAGGTTGCAGTATCTTTACTTGTCAGCTAATTCTAGTGCCAGCAACTGAGGCACTGTTATCTTCGATCGCTAGCTGTGGTTGGTATTAGTGCCGGCGGTTCGGTGAAGTCGTTCGCCAGCCGTGATTAGTGACAGCGGCCAGGGCTCCAGGATCTAAGTTCTCCAGCTGTAGTTGGTGCCTGTTGTCAGGCCGCTAGTAGCTATGCTCGCCAGGTGTGGTTGGTGTCTACTGCCTGGGAGTCTATATCTTTGTTCGCTAGCTTTGACTAGTGATAGTCACCCGGGATGATTGTATGATAACATCTCTAATGAATCTCCACATATCCTTGCCTCCACTGTAGCCATCTCGTCAAGCAACTGACACTAACTTCACGTGACCTTATGTGACCTTGGCTGGTTACCGAGCAGGTCAGCAACACTGTCCTCTAAATCGCGATCCCTTATAATTCTCTTGGGTCCACTGGAATGACCCTGTGGCCGCTCCCTGGACATGGTTACCACTACAGGCGTGGCTAACCCAACCTACCTCTTCAATCCCCGGTCAACAGTGCGGTCACTCAGCCATCATATTGTCCCGGATGTCAGTCGTGTTGATCTGTGGTCTCAACGCATCTTGGCCGTGTGACTCCAGGCTCACCATTCTCTCGAGAGTCTGTGGGGTTCCTCCTTCGTCAGTAGGCAGCCGTTAAGGTGAATCAAGATTCGTCCCACTGCCCACTAGGGCCTCCTCCATACGTGACATCGTCAGCACGACCACGGACTGCAGCTCCCACAGGCTCTCAGCGACGCATCTGACCAACGCATGCTCTTCGAACTCCAGAATCTCGACCACCTCTTAACAAGCGCAATGACAGGATCAACGTAACTGTCCCTCTCCTCTCCTGCACAACAGTAGGAGTTTTGCTCACCACTTCTCCTGAAGAGACACCACAAGAGCGCACCTCTCCGCCGGGCCTCCTCCCACAGCAGCTCCTGTGTCACTACCATGCAACTCCTGCCATGCCTGCAACCTTACTTCATGACAACGTACCTCACCTCATCTTACACCATTTGTATCAGTGATGCCAGTGGTGATGGAGGGGCACTACTGGTGCCAGTGGTGGTGGAAGGGGTACCACTGGTGCCAGTGGTAGTGGAGGGGCACCAGTGATGCCAGTGGCGGTAAAGGAGCACCAGTGGTGGTGGAGGGGCACCAGTGATACCAGTGGTGGTGGAGGGGCACCAGTAATGCCTGTAGCGGTGGAAAGGCAACAGTGGTGGTGGAGGGGCACTAGTGATGCTAGTGGCGGTGGAGAGGCACCAGTGATGTTTTTGGTGGTGGAGAGGCACCAGTGATGCCACTGGTGGTAGAGGGGCACCAGCAGTGCCTGTGGTGGTGAAGGGGCACCAGTGATGCCAGTGGTGGTGGAGGGGCACTAGTGATGCCCGTGGTGATGGAGGGGCACCAGTGATGCCAGTGGTGATGGAGGGGCACCAGTGATGCCAGTGGTGGTGGAGGGGCACCAGTGATCCCAGTGGTGATGGAGAGGCACCAGTGATCCCAGTGGTGATGGAGGGGCACCAGTGAGGCCAGTGGTGATGGAGGGGCACCAGTGATCCCAGGGGTGACGGAGGGGCACCAGTAGTGCTTGTGGTGGTGGAGGGGCACCAGTGATGATAGTGGTGATGGAGGGGCACCAGTGGTGATAAAGGGGCACCAGTGATCCCAGTGGTGACGGAGGGGCAACAGCAGTGTTTGTGGTTGTGGAGTATGACGACCTGACCCTTGACATGACCCATGGGCATGACGACCTGCTCTTTGACCTAACCCATGGGCATGACGACCTGCTCTTTGACCTAACCCATGGGCATGACGACCTGGCCTTTGACCTGACCCATGGGCATGACGACCTGGCCTTTGACCTGACCCATGGGCATGACGACCTGCTCTTTGACCTGACCAATGGGCATAACGACCTTGTCTTTGACCTGACCATTAAGTTCTCAGATCAGAGGACTATGAGCAGTGGCGCCCTATATCACGCAGGGGTAGAGGTTTTGGAGATGTTGTTATAGGGGGAACTATTATAAGAGTGGATATCTGTTCTCTGGTTCATGGAATGGATCACCCGTGTCCAGATTGCGTGCCTGGGTGAAGGAGTCCTACGCTAGAGTGAAGAGGAAGCCCCCTGGATTTTCATTTTGCATCAAACGAGATAAAAAGGTAATTACTGTAGACGGGTTACGTGATGGTCGTTACGTCATTTGCATCGTGTGTGACGTATTCCGTCGTCTGTGTTATGTGTGACAAGGAGGCTGAATGGTATAGTGTTAGATACAGGTAGATATAGTTACTGGAACACCCATTCCCTCTCTCTCCCTCTTGCTTCTTCATTCCCATTTGCTACTCTCGCCCGGAACCGCTCCCCCTCTAACACCCTTTGCTTTTGACCTTTTATCCTTCGTGTTTTTCCTCTCTCCTCATCATCATATTCTTATCTAGATACTCGTCCTCGGCTTTGCGTCTATATCACCCTTGATCTCCTCTTATCTTATTCACCCTACTCCACCCTACTCGTCTATTCTCCCTCCCAGTGGGTCACCCGCCTCTCCCCTAACCACCCCTTATATTCCTCCCCCGCTTTCTTACCCCCTTAATTAGCACCCCCTCCCCACGTCGTTTTACTCCTCCTCCTCCCACCTTTGCTTGGCCAGTCAGGCCCTCCATGTAGCACCCCCCTCCCCTCCCTTACTCCACACAGCTCTCCACTCTCCCACCCTTCACACTCCTCCTCCACATCACAAGCCACACTAAGGCCCCCTCCCCTCCTTCGTTCCACACGCCTCTGATACCTCCAATTACCCTCCAGTGTCCGCCCCGGCATCCATAACAGGGTCAAAACACTCCAACGACCACAACAAACCCTCCAAACACCTAGATTATGGCGAATTTCACCTCTTTGGAGGGGCGCTGCGGGCGACTGACGCCCTACCGGCCCTGCGACGTTGGTGCGGAAATCGGTTGCATACGGTTAGCTGGAGATTGTTGACGTGCGTGACGTCACGGGAGGATCAAAGAGATTAACACCAACTGACATCATTACCACAATCCTTTACCCACAAGCGTTAACCCAAATTGCTCACTTTACCTTTACTTGTGAGTCAGCTTGTGTAGGGAGACGAGAGAGAAGTGTGTGTGTGTGTGTGTGTGTGTGTGTGTGTGTGTGTGTGTGTGCGTGTGCATGTATTTTTTGTGTGTCTGAGAATTTTCGCTTGTGCACATTTCTATTCCTGTGTTTGTTTTGGTACTTGTCTATCTACACATAAGGGTAATTACATATCAAATTCTCTTCACGTTATCAGAATGGAAAGCTTTGCGCTTATCTCATCTCGCTTACTAATCTCTCTCTCTCTCTCTCTCTCTCTCTCTCTCTCTCTCTCTCTCTCTCTCTCTCTCTCTCTCTCTCTCTCTCTCTCTCTCCTCCTTTTTATCGTACAAGGTTACTCTTTCTTATCATCTATGTAGCACAAATCTATAGCACTCACTCATATCCTAATCTTTATCACTGGTTTTACTCTATAGATACTTCCCACGATCCTAGATTGGAGTAATCTTGCTCTAAGTGAAAGATCTTTCTTATAGTTTATCTTTTCAAAACATTTTTCATTTCCAAATGCTCGAAATCATTCTCATTTCGCCCACTTAACATCATCTAACTCATGATTTCCTTTGTTGTGAATCGTATCTTGTATTCCATGTGTCATCACTGATACACTTTGATGCTCCTTTTCAGACGCGTCTCTTTGCTCTCCAGGTGAAGGAGAGCAAATGGGTATTTTGATATGGGACGAAGAAGCTCTCTTAAAATCTTAAACACTGCTATTCTCTGTGCATGTTAATGTTGTCCTTACATTATACCAAACATGTGTTTCGCCTGTATCGCAGCCAAACATAACTAACTTTCTGCTGATAAGAGATATGGGTTATCTGGTCGAGTCCCCAGCTGGAGTTGACTCCAGCAGCTTAAGCTCTTCCCGGAGGTACGTCATGTAATAGTCTGTCTTCATAACCTTTCCTCTGCTCATTTTCTCTACGTACGTGTGAACTAAACTTCGTCAGTCGTGTGTGTGGGTGTGTGTGTGTGTGTGGTCACGCTGTATGTTCTGCCACCCCTTTAACTAACCCCTGCAGATCGGTATTGTGTATTATGAACAACATAAGACTTATCAATACTATTCCCCAAGGTACCTCACCTGCAACTCCCCATGTTTATAAAGCACACACACACACACACACACACACACACACACACACACACACACACACACACACACACACACACACATACACACGCGTCTATAAAGCACTCACACGTACACATGAAACATTGCTCTGGTATTACCCACAATCTAACTACGCCCATAAACAGGACGGAAGTTAACAATGTACACAGAGTCCATCTTACAACTACTGATCACTGAACCCCTCATCTTTAGTGACACGAACTCGATAAAAAGCATCACAAACTCTCCTACATGAAGCCCTGACAATATACCAAACTTCCATATGAGACACTTTTTGGCCCAGTTGCAGCCAAGCTCATACAGATGTCGTCAACCATCTCTGGTCACACAACAAAATCCTAAACATGTGAAAACTTGCCAGCGTAGTACCCATCCTGAAACATTTTCCACGCCACCCACCTCCCTTTCCTCCTATCGCCCTACAGAACTGTTGCCATCACTATCCGACCTCTGCCAGAAACTGATGCACAAGAGTCAACCACAACCACAACCACAATCCCAACACTTACTTATACACTATTGCTTTAGACATGATCATTACACTACCATCTTTACACAAACATCACACAACACATTATGGATGGCTTCAACCTACCACAATCCCTTTACCACACATCAAACATCTTCCCTCAACACAATCGTATGCAAAATATATACTTGAAGCCACTCTCCACGAGAGCGAGAATAAAAAAACAATCATTACCCAGTTGGTTGCCAAGCCAAAGTAATTCACAAAGTCTTCACCTTCAAAATCCCGAAGCTCTACAGTGGAGTCTCCTATAGAGCATTTCTCTCTCCAACCCTGTTGTCTCTTTCTTCATGACACTCTAGTCACCCGCAGACCACATTGTGAAAGTCTTCCCGTATGCAGGTCAACTCAGCCACATTACAGCGCCCTGGTGCTACTCAAGCAGTCACAAACATTCAACACTGCCTCACGGTATAAGAGCTGTGTCTCAACGCAAACCATAATATCTGCATCCTCACAGAGATCCATTGTCGTCCTCTTGATCCCAGAGGATCATAGATCCAACTTACACCCTGCCATCATCCTGAATGATAAACCACTTGTGAAACAAGAATTACATTCGCTCCCTACACCACAAACATCGACACAACAGCCATAAACAGACTAAACTGCCTGGGATTTGGATGAGGAAAGAGATTCTCATGGTATCATCTATGATCAGTTTACCTAGCACTGTAAAATGCACCTCACCTGCCTGGCTATCCACCCCGTCAAAAGCATACAGAGAGAAGCTGCAGACGCACAAAGCAGAGCATTAAAAGCAATAATCGGCAGCCGAACTACCACAAACATTCACCTCAATGAATCGCAGTCAATCGAAAATACTTCTTGTACAATCTCTCCTTAGAGTGTTGGCACTTGGCGCTCTACAACAGCACCTTCCCACCCTAACCACCTTCCCACCCTAACCACCACCTAACCTAACCAAGAGTCCCTAGGTAAGCATAATTAGCTTGCCCCTGCTCCACACTTCAGCAGGCTATACCTATAAATAAATACGACAATGGCAAAACACCATACACACCATAATGGCTCAGCAAGCACCAGACAGCGGCCCTCCCAGCCCAGACTTAAACTCCACTACACCTGCCGTACACCCATCTGAAACTACATTCCTCAGACATGTACGAGTTATGCCTTCTTGTCTTATCTTTGGACACCACCCATTCAGCATACCAGAAGATCCGTCATACTCAAGATGCAGCTTCCATAGTACAGACACTGTGATCATCCCACAAGAACATACACACCACCGCACTTACCTACGGATGGGGGACACCTTTGGGTCTCTGGACACCTTTCGGGCCCTCCTATCGCCCTCTTAATTATTGTGACCCCCGTACGCTGTATACTGGCCTCCACCTATCCCTAGCTGTATGCCCGTCGCCCTCGCTTGCACTGAAATACCTTGTCTGTATATATCTAGACATTAAATATTTTGAGACCAAAGACTGAAAAACTCGTAAGTTGTAGTTCCCGCCAAGTGGATATGGCTGGCTACCTGAGCGCTGTATGCATGTGTGTGTGTGTGTGTGTGTGTGTGTGTGTGTGTGTGTGTGTGTGATAATTTTTGTCCATTAGGAAGCGAGAACTTAGTGTTGGGGTCCTCTCTTTTAACTCTATATACGTACATCCGTATCCTCGCTTGGCTCCTTTTCTGTTCTTAGATTTAGAAAGCAATAAGACAGGAGGAAGAGAAGTCTTTATACCCTGATTTTTTCCCCTCGGAGTCGCCTTCTACGGCAGGCATGAGGTACATACGTGGGCAGCAAGTCTTCCTCCTCAACGATACAAAAACTTATTAATGACAAGCTCTTTGAAAAGGCATAAAAGAAGCTACAACCTTAAAAAAGAAAAAAGATTTATCAAGACTTGTATCATGACATACGTACATTTCAGCCAGTACGTAGAAAAAGCAAATCATATAATTCCTCTCATTTTTCATCCAAAAAAAAAGAGAAAAGAAAGTTGGAAACTGGGATTTCAGTACTCTGAGAACTGCAGAAGAAGGGGAGGTACTTAAAAACCTTCCAGCGGCATATTTTAACATAAACAAACTGGCTGGGGAGAAGACAAGAGAGGCGGCTGGGGGAGCGCAAGAAAGAAATCGGTGGACTCAAAAACAAACAGCGCTTAATTACCGTCACTCGACCGGGGCGAAACAAAACGCGTCTCCTCGCCCCGCTTGTGTGCCTGGGGCTCCTCACAAACACTGAGACACATACCCCGTCGCGGAGGGGACAAAACCAGCGCCAGCCCAGTAACAAACACACCTTCATTACCCTCACATTCACATCACAAGGGAGACCTGAAAAGAAAGACGTTTCGTGGGATTGTTGCCTAATTATTTGGTTTCCAACCCTCCTTCGCCTCGTGTGGGATTCTTTCGGACGCTCGTGCCGTCATTTTTCGTCCCTCCTCCTACCTCCTTCCCCCCAAGAGATCTGTCAGTCGTCATTCCTCCCTCCCTCTCTCCAGCGTTCGATACCTTTCGGGGGATGTGACATAGATTTCTTCCTTTTTTTTTTAATTTCCCCTTTTCATTTTTATGAAAAAGGGTAGAAGAAAAAACAAAACTTTCCCTTGGAAATGGAAAGGGGACGAAGGATCTTTCCCTCACTCCTCCCTCCCACGACAACTGCCTTGCGCCGTTGGGAGCCTCATCCAAGTAGGCATTCAACCCACCTGCCGAGAATGACGTGTATTTTCGACTTAAATTACAAATGAGGCTGCAAGCTTACTGATGAGACGGGTGGCATAAATAACAAGTCTGGAATAAAGAAGGGGTAGCGAGGGAGTGGAGGAGTGCTGGCGAAGTCAGACAGAAAGGGGAGAGAGAGAGAGAGGAGAGGGAGGGAGAGTGGCTCGTAGTGGGGGCAAAAATGAGAGGGTTGTGTGTACGGCTGGAAGAATAGGAACAGTGATTGGCCGTCTGGCTGGTTGATGGTGGGGGTGGGTGAGTGGGTGGTTGGGCGTGGTTGCAGGAGGCCCTGTGTAAAGGGGAAGATGCTTGGTGTAGATGCGAGGTGTAGAAGGAGATCCTGGGTGTAGAGGAAACATACTAGGTGTAGGGGGAGATGCTGGGTGTAGAGGAAACATGCTAGGTGTAGGGGGAGATGCTGGGTGTAGAGGAAACATGTTAGGTGTAGGAGGAGATGCTGGGTGTAGAGGAAACATGCTAGGTGTAGAAGCGAGATGTAGGGGAGATGCTAGTTGTAGAGAAAGATGCTATGTGTAGGGAAAAATGCTAGGTGTAGGGGAAGATGCTGGGTGTAGAAGCGAGGTGTAGGGGGAGATGCTAGGTGTAGAGAAAGATGCTATGTGTAGGGAAAAATGCTAGGTGTAGGGGAAGATGCTGGGTGTAGAAGCGAGGAGTAGGGGCATATGTTGGGTGTAGGGGAATGTGTTGTGTGTAGGGGAAGGTCCTTGGCGAAGGGGAAAATGCTAGATGTAGGGGGAGATGCCAAGGTGTAGGGGCAGATACTAAGTGTAGGGGTTTATGGTGAGAGTAAGGGAATATACTGGATGTAGATGCTGAGTATAGTGAAATAAACTGAGAAGATGTAATTTGAGGAATTATATAACTTGTATTGATATCATTCATTTATAATGCATACATAAACCCGTATCTGAAAATGCCTCTGTTTTCCCTGACATAAAATGTCTCGACTTCCCTGTCTTCAAATGCCTCTATTCCTCTGACCGTAAATGCCTGTATTTCCCTATCTTGAAATGCCTCTTATTTCCCTGACTGTAAATGCCTGTATTTCCCTTGACTTAAATTGCCACTATTTTCTGCCTCAAAATACCACTATATCCACAACTCAAAATGCCTCTACTTCACTTTTTTAGAACGCCTCCACTTCCCTGATGTTAAATGCTTCTATATCCTTTACATATAATTTTCCCGGATGGAATAAATGCTCTTGCATTTCTGGTATGAGATATACTTCAAATTTCTTCCCAGAAAACGCCTCTGTGTCGGAGTGATTTATGATGCACTTATTTTCCTCATGTAAAAATGCCAGTTTTCCTTTTTTGAAAATGCTTTCACCTTTTGAAATGAAATGCCCCCATTTGTCCGATGGAAATGCCTCTATTTTCACAGCGCAACACACATCAAGTTATTCAATTCAAAATATCTTCGTTTCTATAACATTTGCATTTGTACAAGCACTACTGTAAGGGCGTAAGGGTATATATATTATATATATATATATATATATATATATATATATATATATATATATATATATATATATATATATATTTCTTTTCTTTCATACTATTAGCCATTTCCCGCGTCAGCGAGGTAGCGTTAAGAACAGAGGACTGGGCCTCTGAGGAAGCATCCTCATCCAGCCCCCTTCTCTGTTCCTTCCTTTGGAAGAAAAAAAAAAAAAAAACTGACTTATATTTCTCTCTTGTGTCTCCCCTGATGATGTGATTATTACACGAAAGTACACTTGGGAACTTTTCGTGTTTCATTTTCCCCGTGGACTCATAGGAATATATATATATATATATATATATATATATATATATATATATATATATATATATATATATATATTTTTATTTTTTTTGCTTTGTCGCTGTCTCCCGCGTTTGCGAGTATATATATATATATATATATATATATATATATATATATATATATATATATATATATATATATATATATATACCTCGCAAACGCAGGAGACAGCGACAAAGCAAAAAAAAAAAAAAAAATATAATCACCTCACTTCTTGACGTGCAACCATTTGATCGCCGTTTCCCGCGGGGGTAGCGCCAGGAACACGGGCATTGTTGACATCTATTGGCTTAAGTTGTAAGCTTTGTGTGCTGCTACGTGCGTCCTCCCAGGCAATCAGATACCTTGTTACTTTAAGTTTTTTCACTCATTTAAGATTGTAACGTAATGTCTAGATATAGTTTCACATGTTTTCGTTCTTCATATCAGTGTTCGTTGTTATCTTTATGATAACTTTTGCAGTTAGCTTTACTAAGGGAAGACTATTTACTATTTCATCTTTATTTCTTGATCCATTTAATGTATACGTGATATCCAGTCTCTCCCTTATGCTGCTGTTCTGTGTTCTGAAAATGATGTAATATTTAGAAATCTATGTGTGTGTGTGTGTGTGTGTGTGTGTGTAGGATTATGTGTACTGTACGGGTGGGGAGTTTTACACTCGTGTGGCCTTATCTTTTGATCTAATACGTGTAATTACCTATATTTTGTAATTACCTATTTGTAATTCACCTGTTTGTACTGTACGGGTGGGGTCCCACACTTGTCCCCCCCCCTTCCCTAATCTCTTGGACCTCCTGTATTGTCACACGTCTTTCTAAACTTCTGTCTGCTGCCCACACTCACAATGCCATGGCCCGGTTTGTGCCACCCATACACTTGCCATGTTATTAAAGTTCTACTTCACATCTTTTGGACGAACCTTCTGTCTCAATCTAATGTTGTGGCTTCTGTCAGTTCTGTCTATCCATCTTACGAGGATATGCTAACCCCCTCGACCTCATCAAACCCCTTACTCTTCTCTCTTCCATAGTGGACGAGTTCAAGGCCTCTGATTTTCCACTAATGATACCATGTTCGTTGCCCTCCTCTAGACCTTCTCTATTGGCTCTTTGTGCTTCATTAAGTATGTGTGTGTGTGTGTGTGTGTGTGTGTGTGTGTGTGTGTGTGTGTGTGTGTGTGTGTGTGATGGGTAAAATGCTTTCGTTGGAAGAGTTGGCTTAAAGCCTTATGTATTCCACTGAAGGGTCGTATGTACCGTCTTGCTCAAGGGTCGTACCGTCGTGCTTAAGGGTCGTACCGTCATACTCAAGGGTCGTATCGTCATACTCAAGGGTCGTACCGTCATACTCGAGGGTCGCACCGTCATACTCAAGGGTCGTACCGTCATACTCAAGGGTCGTACCGTCATACTCAAGGGTCGTACCGTCATACTCAAGGGTCGTACCGTCATACTCAAGGGCCACACCGTCATACTCAAGGGCCGCACCGTCATACTCGAGGGCCGCACCGTCATACTCGAGGGCTGCACCGTCATACTCAAGGGCCGCACCGTCATACTCGAGGGCCGCACCGTCATACTCAAGGGCCGCACCGTCATACTCAAGGGTCGTACCGTCATACTCGAGGGCCGTATCGTCATACTCAAGGGCCGTACTGTCATACTCAAGGGTCGTACCGTCATACTCGAGGGCCGTATCGTCATACTCGAGGGTCGTACCGTCGTGCTTAAGGGTCGTACCGTCATACTCAAGGGTCGTACCGTCATACTCAAGGGTCGTACCGTCATACTCAAGGGTCGTACCGTCATACCCAAGGGTCGTACCAGGTTGTTCAAGGGTCGTACCGTCATACTCAAGGGCCGTACCGTCATACTCAAGGGTCGTACCACGGTGCTCAAGGGCCGTACCGTCATACTCAAGGGTCGTACCGTCATACTCAAGGGTCGTACCACGGTGTTCAAGGGTCGTACCGTCATACTCAAGGGCCGTACCGTCATACTCAAGGGTCGTACCACGGTGCTCAAGGGTCGTACCGTCGTGCTCAAGGGTCGTACCGCGGTGCTCAAGGGGTCGTACCGTCGTGTTCAAGGGTCGTACCGTCATACTCAAGGGCCGTACCGTCATACTCAAGGGTCGTACCACGGTGCTCAAGGGTCGTACCGTCGTGCTCAAGGGTCGTACCGCGGTGCTCAAGGGTCGTACCGTCGTGCTCAAGGGCCGTACCGCCATACTCAAGGGTCGTACCGTCATACTCGAGGGTCGTACCGTCATACTCAAGGGTCGTACCGTCATACTCAAGGGTCGTACTGTCATACTCGAGGGTCGTACCGTCATACTCAAGGGTCGTACCGTCATACTCGAGGGTCGTACCGTCATACTCGAGGGTCGCACCGTCATACTCAAGGGGTCGTACCACGGTGTTCAAGGGTCGTACCGTCATACTCAAGGGCCGTACCGTCATACTCAAGGGTCGTACCACGGTGCTCAAGGGTCGTACCGTCGTACTCAAGGGTCGTACCGCGGTGCTCAAGGGGTCGTACCGTCGTGTTCAAGGGTCGTACCGTCGTCCTCAAGGGGTCGTACCGTCGTCCTCAAGGGGTCGTACCGTCGTGCTCAAGGGGTCGTATCGTCGTGTTCAAGGGTCGTATCGTCGTGCTCAAAGGGTCGTATCGCGGTGCTCAAGGGGTCGTACCGTCGTGCTCAAGTGGGATTTAATTCCCCAGAAGCTGGAGAATTGTTCCTCTCACTCTATCATTACCATCTTGGTGAATTAAGCGCATGACGTGTCTAACTGGGTTAATTCATTCTTCTAAGGTCAGTCATTAGGTTAACAGGTACTGTGGTTGATGGCAAGTTTGATTCGCTCCCCAGTTGCTAATTGACGGTTCATTTATCCCCATTTGCCACCAGCCTGGTTACATGTACAACTCTGTCATCAGAAACCAGGTTAACACACTCGCCCTCGCCCATATACCACCACCATCCTGGCTAATCTATCCTTTTTCAGCCACTGTTCGGGTTAATTTACTCCTCTGTCGCTACTATTGAGAATAACTTGCCCATCTATTCGGAGCAATTGGGTTAATTCGTCTATCACCACCGGCTGGGATGATTTACCCACATGTCACCACTTGCCAGGTTAATTCACACAGCTGTTGGCCTTACCCTGGATAATCACCCTTTTTCACCAAAGACTGGACTTGTATCACTTATGTACAATTACTTTTTAGGTTAATTTTCGATTCATATACCCCTGCACAGGTTAATTCGCCCATCTGTCACTACTAGCAAGGTTAATTTACGCATCTGGTGCTATGAATCGGGTTAATTCACCCCTTAGTCACTACTAGCAAGGTTAATTTATCCATCCGTAGCCACGAACGAGGTTAATTCACCCGTCTGTCATGACAAGCCAGGTCAGTTCTTCAGTCAGCTTTAGCTGGGTTAATTCGTCCATCGCTCACTACTAACAGGTTAATTCACCTACAGATATCCACTAGCCGGGTTCATTCACCAACTATCACCACCTACCAGCTTAATTATCCGACTCTATAACTCCTGTCAATTTCGATCATCCAGACTAATTCGCCCATCTATCACGACCAACCAGGTTAATTCACCCATCTATCAGGACCAACCAAAGTTAATCTACCCATCTATTGCCATCTAACAGGTTCATTCACTCGTCTATCGCGACCATCCAGGTTAATTCACCCATCCATCACCACCTACCTGGTTCATTTACCCGTCTATCACGACCACAAAAAAAAAAATAAATCCGGTAAATTCAACCCATCTCACACACACCCCCTAACCCCAGCTGGGTTAATGCACCCATCTATCGCCAGCGGCCGGGTTAACTCCGGCAGTCTATCGTCGTCAGGAGAGAGAGAGAGAGAGAGAGAGAGAGAGAGAGAGAGAGAGAGAGAGAGAGAGAGAGAGAGAGAGAGACCCCCCTCCCATCATCCCTCAGCCAAACTGGTCACTTCTACAATGCAATTTCGTCTCTTTAATGGATTTCCTTAAGGAGCAATCCGTCTTTTCCTGAGCCGCCTGACACGTAAACCATCAAACTATTGTACTTTCTTTGGCCACTTGGGAGGAGGGAAAGACCTAACCAACGGCACCGTGTGCTCCCGGGCTATTTACGCCCTTGGGTAAGGGAGGTACTAAGGGCGGGTGTGGCGTGCCTCGAAGCGTGGGTGGAGGATACGTCCATCGGGTCGACCTGAGGAGCTGTATTGAAGGCTGGTCTCTTGGGAGGGTCTGGGTGCATTTCCCATATTGAAACTTGTGAATTAGATTTATAGACATTGTTGACGTACAAAGAACCGCCTTTCCTCGCCGGACAGTCGGCAATCTATTATTTATGTGGGTACGCAAGCTGAGGAGGAGGAGCAGGAGGGAGGAGGAGGGAGAATGATGTGAGGAAGAGCAAGAGAAGGAGGAGGAAGAAGAGGAATGAGAAGAGGAAGAGAAGGAAGAAGAATATGGAAAAGAGGAGGAAGAGGAGGAAGAAGAAGAATGAGAACAGGAAGAGGAGGAGAAGGAAGAAAAATATGAAAAAGAGAAGGAGGAGGAAGAAGAGGAGCAAGACTAGGAGGAAGAGGAGGAAGAAGAATGATAAGAGGGAGACCAAGAGGAGGAGAAGGAAGAAGAATATGAAAAAGAGGAGGAGAAGGAAGAGGAATATGAAAAAGAGGAGGAGGAGGAAGAAGAGGAGCAAGACTAGGAGGAAGAGGAGGAAGAAGAATGATGAGCGGAAGAGCAAGAGGAGGAGGAGGAGGAAGAAGAATGAGAAGAGGAAGAGGAGGAGAAGGAAGAAGAATATGAAAAAGATGAGGAGGAGGAGGAAGAAGAGGAGCAAGACTAGGAGGAAGAAGAATGATAAGAGGAAGACCAAGAGGAGGAGGAGGAAGAATAAGAATGAGAAGAGGAAGAGGAGAAGGAAGAAAAATATGAAAAAGAGAAGGAGGAGGAAGAAGAGGAGCAAGACTAGAAGGAAGAAGAAGAAGAATGATATGAGCAAGAGGAGGAGGAGGAAGAAGAAGAATATGAAAAAGAGGAGGAGGAGGAAGAAGAGGAGCAAGACTAGGAGGAAGAGGAGGAAGAAGAATGATAAGAGCAAGAGCAAATGGAAGAAGAAGAAGAAGAAGAATGAGAAGAGGAAGAGGAGGAGAAGGAAGAAGAATATGAAATAGAGAAGGAGAGGGAGGAAGAAGAAGAGGAACAGGAGGAGGAAGAGGAGCAAGAGGATGAGAGGAAGAAGAGGAGGAGAAAGAAATGAGAAGGAGAGATAGAGAGATAGAAATAGTTAGAGACATGGGTAGATAGTCACCTAGATAGACAAATACACAGGTAGATAGGTAGAGACAGACAAAACAGACGGACATGGACACTGACAGACACAGTTACACAGACAGACAGACGCACAGATAGATAGAGAGACAGACGGAAAAACAGAGAGGAGGAAATTGGTAAAAGAAATTTAACGTTCAGAGAAAATAGGAGAGAACACACAGAATAATAAATTGAGAGAGTGTGAAACGGGACGAAGCATTGGAACACAGGGAGACGAGAGCGAAAATATCTGAAAAAATAGAGCTAAGTAACGTGAAAAGAGAAAGAATGACACGAAAAATTGTGTAAAAAAACGAGCACACTTAACCACAGGAAGAAGAAGAAGAAGAGGAGGAAGAGGAAGGAGAGGAAGAGGAAAAGGAAGAAGAGGAAGAGGAAAAGAAAGAAGAGGAGAAGATGGAAGAAGAGGTGGAAGAAGAAGAGGAGGAAGAAGTTGTGGAAGAAGAAGGAAAGGAAAGAGAAAGAATAAGAAGAGGAGAAAGAAGGAAAATGTAGTAAAGAAGAAGGAGAAAGCTTGGAGGACAGTGAGAGAGAAAGAGAGAGAGAGAGAGAGAGAGAGAGAGAGAGAGAGAGAGAGAGAGAGAGAGAGAGAGAGAGAGAGCCAGACTGGGAGCAAAAAAAAGGGCGTCAGGGATCCAGGCAATATCCAGGAACACTGAGGGAGCACAAGACCTGAAGTAGGGAAAGTAGGGAGGGAAAGGAAAAGTGTAGGGAAGGAAATGAAAAGTGTAGGGAAGAAAATGAAAAGTGTAGGTAGGGAAATGAAAAGTGCAGGGAGGAAAATGAAAAGTGTAGGGAGGAAAATGAAGTGTAGGGAAGAAAATGAAAAGTGTAGCGAGGAAAATGAAAAGTGTAGGGAAGGAAATGAAAAGTGTAGGTAGGGAATGAAAACTGTAGGGAGGGAAATGAAAAGGGTAGGGAGGGAAATGAAAAGGGTAGGGAGGGAAATGAAAACTGTAGGGAGGGAAATGAAAAGGGTAGGGAGGAATATGAAAAGTGTAGGGGGGGAAATGAAGACAAGATGTTTACGTCTCGATCAGTACACTCGTCTCGTTGATAATATCAACAATAAGGCCGTCAGGGACACGTTTCCCGCGTTAGCGAGGGAGCGCCAGGAACAGGCGAAGTGATGGCCTCATTCGCTCCCATCCATTCAGCTGCCGTGATATAATGTTTTCATCATACATATGACGTTCACACGTAAGATTAGACTCTAAACCATTTTACCACCCCGCTCCCGAGAATCGAACCCAGGCCACCGAGATCAGCAAGAAGGGTCAGTGCACCACTGCAGAGAGAGACGAGTTTTCTCCACCTCGATCGTCCAGTGGCGCTCGGACTGCTTGCTATCCCCGAGAGCCTGGGTTCGACTCTCAGACACACGCTGGAAGTCCACAGACATCACAACAGACAAACAAAAAAAACAGACAAACGCAGTTGGGAACAAACGGTTTTATAAACATCAATCTTTAATGTAAATATGATCTCAATATATCCAACCGTGACGATAAAAAGGGAGGCGGGGAAGTAACACATGACGTCATTCGGAATTGACGAAGCTAACAGAGTCTTTCTTCTCGCTTCGTCCTGTGAGCAGCAGAGTGGAGGTGGGAGAGAGAGAGAGAGAGAGAGAGAGAGAGAGAGAGAGAGAGAGAGAGAGAGAGAGAGAGAGAGAGAGAGAGCAGAAGGAATAAGGAGGGAGAGAGAGAGAGAGAGAGAGAGAGAGAGAGAGAGAGAGAGAGAGAGAGAGAGAGAGAGCAGAAGGAATAAGGAGGGAGAGAGAGAGAGAGAGAGAGAGAGAGAGAGAGAGAGAGAGAGAGAGAGAGAGAGAGAGAGAGAGAGAGCAGGAGGAATAAGGAGGGGGAGGGGAGAGAGAGAGAGAGAGAGAGAGAGAGAGAGAGAGAGAGAGAGAGAGAGAGAGAGAGAAGGAGGAATAAGGAGGGGAGAGAGAGAGAGAGAGAGAGAGAGAGAGAGAGAGAGAGAGAGAGAGAGAGAGAGAGAGAGAGGAGGGGGGAGGGGGGGGGAGAAAAAACATAATGAGGGTCTCATTCACTTGGCTGAGTCGAACCGACTTCCCCGGGGTCATTTTCGGCAATATATCTAGCGGGAGAGGAAGTTGCTGGCCATACGTTCCGATGCCCCGCCCGATAATAACCGAAATGAAGCGGAAAATTGATAGAGGATCGGGACGAGAAGCGTATCGGAAACACCGGATGGGATCGAACCCCCTCCCTCCTTGTTCTTCCGATCCTCCTGTAACACTGTCTTGAGGCCTCGATCCAGGCGATTTGTTCTTTCGTGTGGTGGACGGGTTGAATAAAGGTGTCTTGTGTAGTGGCAGCAGTAGTAGCAGTAGTGATAGTAGTAGTAGTAGTAGTAGCAGTGATGTTGGTGGTTTTAGTAGCAGCAGTGATAAATATATGTGGTAGTAGTAGTAGTAGTAGTAACAGTAGTGGTAGTAGTAGTAACAGTAGCAGCGGTAGTAGTAGTAGTAGTAGTAGTAGTAACAGTAGTGGTAGTAGTAGTAGTAGTAGTAACAGTAGTAGTGGTAGTAGTAGTAGTAGTAACAATAGTGGTAGTAGTAGTAACAGTAGCTGGTAGTAGTAGTAGTAGTAGTAGTAGTAGTAACAGTAGTGGTAGTAGTAGTAACAGTAGCAGCGGTAGTAGTAGTAGTAGTAGTAACAGTAGTAGTGGTAGTAGTAGAAGTAGTAACAGTAGTGGTAGTAGTAGTAGTAGTAGTAACAGTAGTGGTAGTAGTAGTAATGGTGGTGGTGGTAGTAGTAATAGTGGCAGTGGTAGTAGTAGATGGAGGAGGAGGTGATAGGCACTTACTCCTCAGCAGGCACTGACCAGGGAGGAAGTACTGCCTCCCGCCAGGTTGACGGGAAGAGGAAGTGACAGCGTCGCAGTGGACCATTACTGCAGTGGCTGTCATACTCCCTTACTTTGCCCCAGATCGCCGTCTCTCTGCCTCATAAGCTCGTGAGCTCCTGGTATTCGGTTCATGAACTTAAACCTCCAATATGTCTTTCCTTAAACACTTGATGACACATAAATCGAAAATCTTTAACCTTAATTACAAGTTTCAGTTATCCTTGGGTCTAAGAGGCGGGAGCAAGGGGTTGGAAACCCTCTCATCTTTGTATCGCCGCTTTCTAAAAAGAGGGAACATAAGACGGAGCCAAGCGAAGAGTGCTCCTCAAAGGCTATATTAGTCCTCTGCACTGAACGGTGAGGTTGATCCTCTGCACTGAACGGTGAGGCTGATCCCCTGCACTGAGCGGTTATTGTACTGGAAAGTAACACCGTCAATAAGACCTTGTTAAATAGTAGGCCAAATCATGCAACAATTGGGAGTGTTTACGCCGTCAAATGCAAGGCATGTAAATATATTCATATAGGCCAGACAGGTAAAACTGTAACAGAGAGGTGTTATTGGCACCGTCATGCAGTACGCAGGGATGACCACAAAAATGCGATCGCTAAACATTGTCATGAAAATGATCACCCCATAGATCTTGAAAATCCTGTTATTCTATGCCCCTCTGCTGATTATGCCACACGTAACGTCATTGAATCTGTCTTAATTGCTAATACTAAGAACTTTGATTTGTCCCCAGGCTATTTTAAAGCCCATCCTAGCATTAACCAAATCATTATGAGCGAATTGACAAAACACGAAAACATAAAAACGTTGTTCAAGACACGCCCAGCTACCCAGGTCAACCCTCCGCCACGTGACCCCCCTTAATCACTCTCCCTTACAACGGTTACTGCCAGACAAAGCGGACAGTGATTGGTCTATACAGATTGGTGTTGGACGGCGGGACTCAAGTGTGATGTTGGGATTTAAATTACTTTGTTAAGTACTGGCACCTGATGATGAGGTGGATTGTCTCCACGAAACATGTCGTGCCACATGTATAGAAAAATTACGTTAAATATAATTGTATGAACTCCTACTGAAGTGCGATTTCACCTTCATGCTATCATCACGGACAAATGCGATCATATATATGCACTTTGTTCGTGTGTGTGTATATATATATATATATATATATATATATATATATATATATATATATATATATATATATATATATATATATATATATATATATGTATAATACTGCTGTACATAAACACCTTTTAATTTTGCAGTAACCTCATTCATATCCAATCCTTCATCAGCTGCAACAAGGCGAAGTCTGTCACATAACGGAACACGAAGACCAAGGACCTTCCTGTGTTCGACAACCGATCAACACTCACTTCGGTATTGCCTCCTCCCGCGCGGCACTACGGAGGCAGCGGGAGCAGAGGGAGGGGAGAGGATGTGTGCGACAGGAGAGCGTGTTCCCCACCTGCACCACCAGCTCCTGAGTCAATAGCAAGACACCTACAGGCCATCCTTTGGTAAGGCATCTGGGGGATTTCTCCACCAGAGTCCACATAATTACATTTTCGTTACCTTCGTTTCGCACGGGATTACATTAAGCATTACGATGAAAGTATGTTATTTTTCACATGTTCAGGAGGTTCCTCCAGTCTGTTTTCTGATGCTGTGGGGAGTGATGAAGAAAACGAGGGGTATGCGATTGAGGGGGAAGGGTCGACGCTGACTACAAAGGCACGTCAGCAAACACTGAGGTTTCTCCAGCGATTGGCAGCGTCTCGAGGATAAAGCGAGACAAGTGTTTTGTCATTTGCTCAGGGTAAATATTGGGGAAATTTCAAAGGGAATAATGGGCGTGGGTTGTCGGCTTTTAGCGAAGACAAAAGTTCCTCTTTTGAGTGGGAGGGAGGAAGGAGGGTGGGTGGGTCAGGTGACACCGCTCTGTGGTATATATAGTGTCAGAAGCGCCCATATGGGTGATCCATCCGTGAAACTGGGTCTTAATTCTGCTCGCTAGATGAACTCGATCACGTCTGCGTCAGGAGGACTAGATGGGCTGGGAGTTGAAGACGTATATATTGAGATATGTTATCGTTCTTATCATTCAAGGTTTATTCATTGCGGTTGTTATACGGGGAGAATAGCGACTTAAGAGTATCTGCGACGAGATCTTTACCAAAATGGCAGGGCTAGTACCTAGTGCGTGTGGAAGGTGTGGGTGAAAAAGGAGGGAGATAGGAAGAGAAAGAGATAGATAAGCAAACAAAGGCAGACAGAACGTGGTATAGAAAAAGAACATAGAGAGAGAGAGAGAGAGAGAGAGAGAGAGAGAGAGAGAGAGAGAGAGAGAGAGAGAGAGAGATCTACAGAACAACAAAAGGAAGGTTTGTGTACTTCTTGCTCCCCTGGTCTGCGGTCGGCGTGCCAGCCTTCCCGCCAACATTGACTGGTGTAACAATAGCCAGAAGGCGGGTTCCTTTCACTCATCAGGGGGAACAGAAAGTTCGATGCATTATTGAAACCGATCATTTTTTTCTTTTGTTGCCTTTGTCTGGCGTCACCCAATGGAAACTCTTTCAGAAGAGTTATGAAAAAACCTGCGGCAATGTGTTGGAATCGTCAGAACAAACAGTGGCGGATGAGAGAGGATGCCGAGGGGGCGCGGGGTTACCCGGTCTTCGCTCCGTCACTATTGTTACATCATATTGTGTTTGGTTAAGAGGGCTGTTCTGCCTCTCGCGCCCTGTGCTTTAATTATTCTCTTTTTTTAGCAACTGGACTGTGATGATGCCCTTTGTTTTCGAGTTCCTTTTGTCTTCCTTCTTTTTCCAGGGATGAGAGACGAAGATTTCTGTTGTTTCTGCACTCGCTTTGTTTTTCTCGTGTTCTTACGAGAGCGGCCTCAACCATTGAGAACAGTCTTCAGGAAGCCCAGACCCTGGATGAACAAGGAGAGAGGCAGCAGATACAGGAAAGAAAAATATAGTGTACGAGTCTTTGAGAAAGAAGAAGGCAGTGGGGGAAGTTACAGTCAAGACTGAATTATATTGAGACAGATAGTAAGACCAGCAACGCTGACACGGAGGGTGTAAGATGGTTAGAGGCATCACTTCAACAGTCTTAAGGCAGGAGGGTAGTGCCTCCCTGACACGTAAGGTGAAGGATGGTTCCAGGCATGACTTCAGCACCCCTAGCACAGTACTTGGAAATAATCTATATTCATTATGTATATATATATGTAATCATGAAGTTGATGATTTGATACATATGAGTATTATCATTACGCGATGAAGTGCCCTCCAGAAAAGTCTAACTTTACGCAACGGACACAGTTGTTAGTTAACGAACTCCTAGATTCTTTGAGAGATCAGTGGTGACCTCCAGTGGTTACTGTACAGATATATCGCATAATTAGGCAGTATTTACTCAAACGGTAGATGGCACAGACCTGTTGGCACTTTCGCCGTGAATTCATCCAAATGTCCAGAGTTCCCAGTAAAATTCAATTCCACTGATGAAACTAAACTTGTTGTGTGATCGCTCATCAACAACAGTTTAGACACAGGTTGGAAGTCAAAAGGAGAGACTAATGTTGAGAGTAACCAACCATTCGTTTCGGTGATGGGAGGAGTGGGGGTTAAGTGAACGATCAAAGTTAATATCTGTCGGTAATGCTTATCTGTGTCATGTCTTCATAGAAGTTGGGTTAGTTGGGGTTAAAGAGTCATCAAGCCTTTATAGCCTTGCAGAAGCCCTTGTCTTTAAGACAGCCTGGCATTGCCTCTGTCTTTCCTGGATATTCGGTGAGTTCATTTGGTTATTTGAGCCATAGGCCTGTCGAATGGCAGAGCCAATGATACCACAATCTTCAGCATATGTTAGTCGAAAAAGGTCTTAACACACGAATATCCTTGATCCATTTTCTGACCACACAGACCTTCACAGTATATATATATATATATATATATATATATATATATATATATATATATATATATATATATATATATATGACCCTTTTATCCCTGGGGATAGGGGAGAAAGAATACTTCCTACGTATTCCCTGCGTGTCGTAGAAGGCGACTAAAAGGGGAGGGAGCGGGGGACTGGAAATCCTCCCCTCTTGTTTTTTTTTTAATTTTTCAAAAGAAGGAACAGAGAAGGGGGCCAGGTGAGGATATTCCCTCAAAGGCTCAGTCCTCTGTTCTTAAAGCTACCTCGCTAACGCGGGAAATGGCGAATAGTATGAGAGAGAGAGAGATGACCCTTGGCCCATGGTTAGTTAGTTGGTTACATGGGTTTTTGTCTTAATGATTGCCAGGATCATTACGGACGTCAACGTAAAGTTAAACCACCAACCGAAAAGATTTTGAGTTCCTTCTTCAGGTGGTAAATTCAGTTCTTAAGAACATACACGCTCTCGGTGTGTAAGCTGTCCTTGTACACTAAATTGAAAGTCCCAGTGGGGCCCCATCTCTTTTAGGTGTGTGGTTAGTAGACCTGTAGGGCTATCGGATGCCAAGGTTAAGTTACAACCACCACTCGAAATTTATTAAACCACATATACCTACACGGTGTGTGTGTGTGTGTGTGTGTGTGTGTGTGCGTGTGTGTGTGTGTGAACGTTAGCACTGAAACAGACTGATGACACTGTCACTTCCCTTTTATACTATTTTGTTAACGATGGCACATTAACTACGTAATTAGTTTGATGTAGTCTTTTACATGAAAAGTTTATATCTAATTTCTAATTGAAATGGGAAGGTGTTTCGGTATATGTTCCTAACTGAGTCTTTCTATTTACATGATTGAATCTAGCCGGCCATCAAAACCAGGATGACATACAGAGTATCTTTCCCCAAAACACTTGCAGAACGCGTCCTGTTGACTCCTGTTGTTCGTCTTAATGTTTATGGACTGTGAGATGCGGCAGGTGAAGAGAACTCGGGGCAAAGTTAGCAGGTCAGTTGTTTAATTAGTTTACACAATTTGTTTTAGCCTGAATATATATATATATATATATATATATATATATATATATATATATATATATATATATATATATATATATATATATATTCATTCCTTTGTATTGCTTTGTCGCTGTCTCCCGTGTTAGCGAGGTAGCGCAAGGAAACAGACGAATGCATGGCCCAACCCACCACATACACATGTATATACATACACGTCAACACACGCAAATATTCATACCTATACATCTCAACGTATACATATATATACTATTTATATTATCTATATTATCTATATTATTCCCAATCACCAGTCCTTTTCCAGCACATAAATCTACAAGCTCTTCACCATTTCCATTTAAAACACTGAACATCCCATGCACACCAATTATACCCTCAACTGCCACATTACTCACCTTTGCATTCAAATCACCCATCACTATAACCCGGTCTTGTGCATCAAAACTACTAACACACTCACTCAGCTGCTCCCAAAACACTTGCCTCTCATGATCTTTCTTTTCATGCCCAGGTGCATATGCACCAATAATCACCCATCTCTCTCCATCCACTTTCAGTTTTACCCATATCAATCTTGAGTTTACTTTCTTACACTCTATCACATACTCCCACCACTCCTTTTTCAGGAGTAGTGCTACTCCTTCCCTTGCTCTTGTCCTCTCACTAACCCCTGACTTTACTCCCAAGACATTCCCAAACCATTCTTCCCCTTTACCCTTGAGCTTCGTTTCACTCAGAGTCAAAACATCCAGATTCCTTTCCTCAAACATACTACCTATCTCTCCTTTTTTCTCATCTTGGTTACATCCACACACTTTTAGACACCCCAATCTGAGCCTTCGAGGAGGATGAGCACTCCCTGCGTGACTCCTTCTTCTGCTTCCCCTTTTAGAAAGTTAAAATACAAGGAGGGGAGGGTTTCCAGCCTCCCGCTCCCGTCCCCTTTAGTCGCCTTCTACGACACGTGAGGAATGCGTGGGAAGTATTCTTTCTCCCCTATCCCCAGGGATATATATATATGTATATATATATATATATATATATATATATATATATATATATATATATATATATGATCACACTTGTCCATGAGTAAATGTGAATAAGAGCAAGGTTATTAGGTACAGTAGGGTTGAGGGTCAAGTCAATTGGGAGGTGAGTTTGAATGGAGAAAAACTGGAGGAAGTGAAGTGTTTTAGATATCTGGGAGTGGATCTGGCAGCGGATGGAACCATGGAAGCGGAAGTGGATCATAGGGTGGGGGAGGGGGCGAAAATTCTGGGAGCCTTGAAGAATGTGTGGAAGTCGAGAACATTATCTCGGAAAGCAAAAATGGGTATGTTTGAAGGAATAGTGGTTCCAACAATGTTGTATGGTTGCGAGGCGTGGGCTATGGATAGAGTTGTGCGCAGGAGGATGGATGTGCTGGAAATGAGATGTTTGAGGACAATGTGTGGTGTGAGGTGGTTTGATCGAGTGAGTAACGTAAGGGTAAGAGAGATGTGTGGAAATAAAAAGAGCGTGGTTGAGAGAGCAGAAGAGGGTGTTTTGAAGTGGTTTGGGCACATGGAGAGAATGAGTGAGGAAAGATTGACCAAGAGGATATATGTGTCGGAGGTGGAGGGAACGAGGAGAAGAGGGAGACCAAATTGGAGGTGGAAAGATGGAGTGAAAAAGATTTTGTGTGATCGGGGCCTGAACATGCAGGAGGGTAAAAGGAGGGCAAGGAATAGAGTGAATTGGAGCGATGTGGTATACCGGGGTTGACGTGCTGTCAGTGGATTGAATCAAGGCATGTGAAGCGTCTGGGGTAAACCATGGAAAGCTGTGTAGGTATGTATATTTGCGTGTGTGGACGTATGTATATACATGTGTATGGGGGGGGTTGGGCCATTTCTTTCGTCTGTTTCCTTGCGCTACCTCGCAAACGCGGGAGACAGCGACAAAGTATAATAAAAGAAAATAATAATGATCACACTTGTCCATGATGATAGCATAAAGGTGAAATCACACTTCAGTAGTTCATACAGTTTCATTCAGCATGTAGTTTTTCTATACATGTGGCACAACATGTTTCGTGGAGACAATCCACCTAATCAGGTGCCAGTACTTAGCAAAGTTATTTAAATCCCAACATCACACTTGAGTCCCGCCGTCCAACACCAATCTGTACAGACCAACCACTGTCCGCTTTGTCTGGCAGTAACCGTTGTAAGGGAGAGTGATTAAGAGGGTGTCACGTGGCGGGGGTTGACCTGGGTAGCTGGGCGTGTCTTGAACACCTTTTACGTTTTCGTGTTTTATCAGTTCTCACAAAATGATTTGGTTAATGCTAGGATAGGCTTTAAATTTGCATGGGGACAAATTAAAGTTCTTAGTATTAGCAGTTAGGACATTCAATGACGTTGTGTGTGGCATAATCAGCAGAGGGGTATAGAATAACGGGATTTTCAAGATCTATGGCGGTGATCATTTTCATGACAATGTTTAGCGATCGCATTTTTGTGGTCATCCCTGCGTACTGCATGACGGTGCCAATAACACCTCTCCGTTACAGTTTTTCCTGTCTGGCCTGCATAGATATATGTACATGCTTTGCGTTTGACCTCTTAAACACTCCCTGCCGTTGCATAATTTGGCCTACTATTCATTAAGTTCTTACTGATGGTATTATTGAACTGGAAAGCAACATTGCAGGCACCATTCTTAGAACATCTTAGATTAGCTAAGTTGGAAGAATAAGGCAACACTAAACATTTAGACATCCTTTTTTGTTATTTTTTTGCTACAAGAAGCATAAAATGTCTTCCTAGCTTTCCAGTAAGTTTTGTTCACAAACCAATTGGGATAATATAACTGCCTGGAAATACGTCTTATATGACTACATTCATCTACTAGGCCTATGGGATCACATATCCGTAGTGCTCTTTTAAACACAGACATTTTTTAGGAGAACCATATACTGAGAAATAATTCATATAACTCGAAGAGCTGATAGGCTTCTTGCAAATTTTACAGGACACATGGTCAGATTCTCTATTCATCAACACGTTTAGAAAGGGCAGTTTGCCTTCATCTTCCCTTTCCATCTTGACTTTGATAGTGACTTGGATGTTATTTAATTCATTATAGAAAGCATCACAATCTTGGGAGGATGGCCACAAGGACCACACATCATCCACGTATCTAAACCAAACTTTCGGATGATTATTAATTGAATTTAAAATTTCAGTCTCAAAATATTCTATAAACAAATCACTAAGAATTGGACTAAGAGAGTTCCCATGGCAAGACCAAATTTCTGTCTATAAAGATTACCTTCATCATCTTGGAAAACATTATTAGAAACACAAAGCTTAACTAAGTCAGTGAAAGTTTTAATGGGCAGGGCAAGTCAATGCAGAGATCGGGTAATTTCCTCCTTAAATATGTGATGGTTTCATTAATGGGTACTTTAGTGAAAAGGGAATTCACATGAAAACTAATGAGTTTATGATCAGGCGAATTGATGTTTCTTTGTTAACAAAATCTAAGCTATTAGTAACATGCGATGAAGAGTCGCATGTTTTCAATCCGTTGTTGCATACAAAAGGAAAACAACGTAAAGAACATTGTAGAAATTAGAGGACAACATCGACACGAAATGTAAACACATCGAAGGATTCGACAACAGTACAATAATGGAATACACCTGGTCCCCACGGAGCTTCAGAACAGTGACAGAGGCTCCAAACATTCATCGATAAACACAACGAACAATTACGTGCTTAGTTTAGCAATTTTCCCTCATAGATTTACAAACGGCATCACTACACACACACACACCCTTAGTCTCCCAGAGGTATTTGAATATGGCACCAATAAACTTATCTACCAAACCTTCCACAAACCTAAATAAAATATGCTCCATACATATATAAAACGCTATAACTATCTCATTTCTTCACTCTCCCTTCCCCCTGCCCGTCCCCTTCCCTTTCTTCTCCTAACCAACCAATTAAGAAAAAATAGAGGGCGTCTGTTATTGATTAATTCGTTAGGCTGTTCGACGTTTGTATGGCCCAAGATTAGGTGCACGAGGACTAGCAGAGCACGTGTATAGTGCCCTTGTATAAAGAAAAGAGGAAAAAGGGGAGTGTTCAAATTACAGGGGTATAAGTCTGTTGAGTATACCTTGTGAACTGTATGGGAGAGTGGTGACTGAGAGGTTGGTGGAATTCACAGGGCATTAGATTGCGGGAGAACACTGTGCCTCCAGAACTGTTAGAGCATGTTTGACCCAGGTGTTTGCTTTGAAGATGTGTGGAGGACATTTGGAAAAAGAGAGAGATTCGTGTATGGCATTTAGGGGTATGGGTAAGGCATATGATAGGGTTGATAAAGAGGACTTGTGGAAGGTATTAAGAATATATGGGGTTGCTGGATCTAATGACAACATAAGTACTGAGTGCGAGTAATATGGGAGAAGGATGAGTGGTTCTGTTTGAGGTTAGTAATGCTTCAGGATGTGAAATGTGGTTGGATGTTTAATCTTCATAAGGACGAAATGGTTGGGGGATATAGATGAGAGGGTCTTGGAACAAGGGTGGGTCTACAGTGTGCAGGGAGAAAGGGAGAATGAGGGATGTATCAGTTGCTGTTTGCAGATGACACAGCTTTAATGATAGATTCCAGGGAGAAATTCCAGAAGCTGGTGACACAGTTTGATAGCGTGTGTTAAAAGGAGAGTAATAATGTTCAACAGGGAGACGAGAGAAGAAGGTCTGAACACCGAAGATCTACAGGAACTGTGCGGAACCAAGAGGGTTGAATCACAGGGTTGGAGAAGGGATGAAGGTTCTGGGTGCATTAAGGTGCATTAAGGATAGGTCAGAGTTGGTAAGGGCAAAAGTGGGTACGTTTGCAAGTACGTTGGTCGCGATGGTACGATTGTGAGCCGTTGGCTATGAACGGAAAAGTCTGTATTGAAAATGAAATGCATAAGGGTGATACGTGAAGTGGTTTCGTTGAAGGAATCGACAATGTCAGAGAGCGGTGTGGTAGTGAGTGAAGTCTGAAAGAGAGGGCTGACATGGGTGTGCTGAAATGGTATGGGCATCTGGAGAGGATGAGCGAAGAAACACTAAAAGAATTTACGTTGAGGAGAGGGAGTAAGGGAGAGGGAACCGAGAAGGAGATGGAATGATGGAGCGAGGGAGGCTTTAGGGTACTAGGACCTGATCAATCAAGACGGTGGGAGGCGTACATAGGATAGAATGAATTGGATCTTTGTGGTATATGGGGAGCAGAGACGTGCTCCCGACGGGCTGAACCGGAGAATAGGAAGCAGCCAAGACATGAAGTAGTCTGCATGGCTTGGATGCGGTTGGTAGGGTCTGGTTTTATTGCATTAGAGAGTGGATAAGTGCTAACAGAACCACTCTACTGTTCCTTTTGTGTCTGATGTAACCTCGATGAAAGGCATTAAGTATAAGAAATTTAAAAAGAAAAAAGAATACTATTGATACTGTTCATGTTACTAATATCAAATAAATTTCTCATTAGGAGTCTGTTTCCTCCCAACGAAGCTGAAGGTCCTCCTTCCTGCAACACATCTCGACCATAACCCATCCTCCTCCTCCTCCTCCGCCACACGACTTCTCTGACCCCACTCCCTAACCATCGTCAACACTGGAAGACCTATTTGCCTTCCATTCAACCACTGACTTTTCTCTCTTACACACTCCTCACGAGATTACCCATCTTAAAACTCACACACACACACACACACACACACACACACACACACACACACACACACACACACACACACACACATACACACACACCTCGTCAATGAAAATTTTTATGAGCAGGGGCAAGTCTGAGATGGATGTCCCCTCAGACCAATTATATCATCTGTTAATTCCCCCAGTTACAAGTTATCTAGATGGTTAGCAAACCACCTTAGCAATGTTCAAGGAAACATCTCTTTATCGCATGTTATCAATAGCTGAAATTTTGGTAATAAACATCAATTTGCCTGATTATAAACTCATTAGTTTTGATGTGAATTCCCTTTTCACTAAAGTACCCATTAATGAAACCATTACATATCTAAGGAGGTAATTACCCGATCTCAGTCTTGACTTGCCCCCTGCCCATTAAAACTTTCATTTAGTTGAACTTTGTTTCTAATAATGTTTTCCAAGATGATGAAGGGAATTTTTATAGACAGACATTTGGTCTTGCCATGGGAAACCCTCATAGTCCGATTCTAAGTAATTCATTTATGGAATATTTTGAGACGGAAATTTTAACTTCAATCAATAATCATTGGAAAGTCTGGTTTAGATACGTGGATGATGTGTGGTCCTTGTGGCCATCCTCCCAAGATTGTGATGTTTTCTTTAATTAATTGAATATCATCCACAACACAATCAAATTCAAGATGAAATGGGAAAAAGAAGGCAAACTGCCCTTTCTTGATGTGTTGATAAATAGAGAATCTGATCATTTGTCCTTTAAAATCTACATGAAGCCTACCAACTGTGAGAGTTATATTCATTATTTCTCAGTACATGATTCTTCTATACAAATGTCTGTAGTTATGTCTGTGTTTTTAAGAGCATTACGGATATGTGATCCCATAGGCCTGGTAGATGAATGTAGTCATATAAGACGTATCTTTAGGCAGTTATATCATCCCAATTGGTTTGTGAACACAGCTTACTGGAAAGCTAGGAAGACATTTTATGTTTCTTGTAACAAAAATGTGACAAATAAAGATAAATCTAAACGTTTAGTGTCCTATTCTCCCAACTTAGCTAATCTAAGACATGTTCTAAAAAATCGTGCTTGTAATGTTGCTTTCCAATACAATAACACCATCAGTAAGACCTTGATAGATAGTAGGCCAAATCATGCAACAATTGGGAGTGTTTACGCCGTCAAATGCAAGGCATGTAAATATATTCATACAGGCCAGACAGGTAAAACTGTAACGGAGAGGTGTTATTGGCACCGTCATGCAGTACGCAGGGATGACCACAAAAATGCGATCGCTAAACATTGTCATGAAAATGATCACCCCATAGATCTTGAAAATCCCGTTATTCTATACCCCTCTGCTGATTATGCCACACGTAACGTCATTGAATCTGTCTCAATTGCTAATACTAAGAAATCTAATTTGTCCCCAGGCAATTTTAAAGCCCATCCTAGCATTAACCAAATCATTATAAGAGAATTGACAAAACACGAAAGCAGAAAAAGTTGTTCAAGACACACCCAGCTACCCAGGTCAACCCCCGCCACGTGACCCACCTTAATCACTCTCCCTTACAACGGTTACTGCCAGACAAAGCGGACAGTGGTTGGTCTGTACAGATTGGTGTTGGACGGCGGGACTCAAGTGTGATGTTGGGATTTAAATAACTTTGTTAAGTACTGGCACCTGATGATGAGGTGGATTGTCTCCACGAAACATGTCGTGCCACATGTATAGAAAAATTATATGTTGAATAAAATTGTATGAACTCCTGAAGTGCGATTTCACCTTCATACTATCATTATGGACAAGTGTGATCATATATATATAGACTATGTCATCACTATTTCACATTTGAACTATGACACTGTTGTATCATAACACTGCTGAATCATGGCTATTGCAGCCTGTCATTTTTGTATGTGGTGCAGCTGTGTCATGTCATTTCGATATGGTAATAATGTTGAATTATGTCATTGCAGTACCATGTTGTGTGTTCTGTCATCTTTCTTCATGTCAGCAGTTCATCGCATAATCAGTGTATCATGTCATTATCACCTTGGAAGCATGTCACTTTATTATACTATCAATACTTATCATGTATCATACCATTGCTATAGCTTCCTGTCATGACATTTTATTTATATTATTGTGTCATGTCACCTGATCATCGCGCAGTCAGTGCGGCATGTCAATGTTTTATTCTTATTTTGTCATGTTCTCTTCATATTTGCATCATTACCACTCTCTCTCTCTCTCTCTCTCTCTCTCTCTCTCTCTCTCTCTCTCTCTCTCTCTCTCTCTCTCTCTCTCTCTCTCTCCATCAAGAGAATGAATCAGATCTTTGGCTGAATATAAATTGTCAAGTGTTTTGTCCAAACTCACATTGAATCTATAAAATCCAAAACAATTTGAAAAGCCTAATTAAAAAGAAGGTAATATGGTTTTTTCCCTCCCCTTCCCTTCAGAGCGACTGATGATTTTGTAAACGCTTATCGTATTTATCTGATCCCATTTTTAAACTTTTGTTTTTCCTCTTTAGAATTCGGTAACTATTGCCATCATTTGGTCTTTTTTTTTTACCGAATCGTTTATTGCGCTTTTGGTTTTTAATGAAGCTATCTGGCAGACAGAATCTTTTATATCATTTGTCTAACGTAAAACTCATGGTGGAAATTTCCCATTTTTCTTCCCTCGATCAATAACTTACTTAGGCAAATGTGAATCGGCATCCAACTGTCATTATCCTAATATGGCTGCCGTCCAGCGGGTGGGTACCGGAGTGTGAATTCCTCCACCTAATCCTTCAGTGAATGGGTAAGAGAATCAAATACTTTTAATGGATGCTGCTCCCCCTTTGCTATGAAAGAGCCGGCATCGGATCCCCAAGCCTTTATTCTAATTGAAGGTGACTCTTGTATAGATGACTTGGCCTTCCTTCCACCGAAGCATCACACGGGGCTGGACGTCAAGTTGCCGGACATTGATTTTCGCTTATTTCTCGACAGTTTCTCGTTGTCACCTTTATATAGATTCTTTTTGTGTGCTATGGTCATTTCTGCTGACTGTTACTACTATATTCTACTCATAGAACATAGGAAAATAGAGCTAGCATAGAGCGATAGTGAAAACAGTTCGTTCCAAAATAGGTAGCGGATGATCGCCTGCTATTGATGCGTCTGTTTCTTTCAGAGAGCGCGGGCCTCCAGGTTCCCCAACAAAGGCGACCGCGGGGTTACTTTGACTTCACGTAAATAAGGCATCGGTCTGTAGTTCCCATTCAGCTTATTCTGCCCTCTGGTTCCAAACGGCTTATTAAATATTTAGATTTGGGTTCCGTTCCTCCGTTTCGATGGCCTGAGCGAGTGATGTTGCCGTCTTTATTTCTGCACTTTAGTGCCGGTATTTTCTATGTTGAAAATATTATATGATTGATGTATGGCTAAAAGTGAGGACAGTGTTCATTAGCAATATATATATATATATATATATATATATATATATATATATATATATATATATATATATATATGGTTGTTTAATTTGTTTATGGATGGGGTTGTAAGGGAGGTAAATGCAAGAGTCCTGGAAAGAGGGGCAAGTATGAAGTCTGTTGGGGATGAGAGAGCTTGGGAAGTGAGTCAGTTGTTGTTCGCTGATGATACAGCGCTGGTGGCTGATTCATGTGAGAAACTGCAGAAGCTGGTGACTGAGTTTGGTAAAGTGTGTGGAAGAAGAAAGTTGAGAGTAAATGTGAATAAGAGCAAGGTTATTAGGTACAGTAGGGGTGAGGGTCAAGTCAATTGGGAGGTGAGTTTGAATGGAGAAAAACTGGAGGAAGTGAAGTGTTTTAGATATCTGGGAGTGGATCTGTCAGCGGATGGAACCATGGAAGCGGAAGTGGATCATAGGGTGGGGGAGGGGGCGAAAATTTTGGGAGCCTTGAAAAATGTGTGGAAGTCGAGAACATTATCTCGGAAAGCAAAAATGGGTATGTTTGAGGGAATAGTGGTTCCAACAATGTTGTATGGTTGCGAGGCGTGGGCTATGGATAGAGATGTGCGCAGGAGGATGGATGTGCTGGAAATGAGATGTTTGAGGACAATGTGTGGTGTGAGGTGGTTTGATCGAGTAAGTAACGTAAGGGTAAGAGAGATGTGTGGAAATAAAAAGAGCGTGGTTGAGAGAGCAGAAGAGGGTGTTTTGAAATGGTTTGGGCACATGGAGAGAATGAGTGAGGAGAGATTGACCAAGAGGATATATGTGTCGGAGGTGGAGGGAACGAGGAGAAGAGGGAGACCAAATTGGAGGTGGAAAGATGGAGTGAAAAAGATTTTGTGTGATCGGGGCCTGAACATGCAGGAGGGTGAAAGGAGGGCAAGAAATAGAGTGAATTGGAGTCATGTGGTATACAGGGGTTGACGTGCTGTCAGTGGATTGAAGCAAGGCATGTGAAACGTCTGGGGTAAACCATGGAAAGCTGTGTAGGTATGTATATTTGCGTGTGTGGACTTGTATATGTACATGTGTATGGGGGGGGGGGCCATTTCTTTCGTCTGTTTCCTTGCGCTACCTCGCAAACGCGGGAGACAGCGACAAAGTATAAAAAAAAAAAAAAAAAAATATATATATATATATATATATATATATTTATTTATTTTATTTTATTTTGCTTTGTCGCTGTCTCCCGCGTTTGCGAGGTAGCGCAAGGAAACAGACGAATGAAATGGCCAAACCCACCCCCATACACATGTATATACATACACATTCGCACACGCAAATATACATACCTATACATCTCAATGTATACATATATATACACACACAGACACATACATATATACCCATGCACACAATTCACACTGTCTGCCTTTATTCATTCCCATCGCCACCTCGCCACACATGGAATACCATCCCCCTCCCCCCTCATGTGTGCGAGGTAGCTCTAGGAAAAGACAACAAAGGCCCCATTCGTTCACACTCAGTCTCTAGCTGTCATGCAATAATGCACGAAACCACAGCTCCCTTTCCACATCCAGGCCCCACACAACTTTCCATGGTTTACCCCAGACGCTTCACATGCCCTGATTCAATCCACTGACAGCACGTCAACCCCGGTATACCACATCGATCCAATTCACTCTATTCCTTGCCCGCCTTTCACCCTCCTGCATGTTCAGGCCCCGATCACTCAAAATCTTTTTCACTCCATCTTTCCACCTCCAATTTGGTCTCCCACTTCTCGTTCCTTCCACCTCCGACACATATATCCTCTTGGTCAATCTTTCCTCACTGATTCTCTCCATGTGCCCAAACCATTTCAAAACACCCTCTTCTGCTCTCTCAACCACGCTCTTTTTATTTCCACACATCTCTCTTACCCTTACATTACTTACTCGATCAAACCACCTCACACCACACATTGTCCTCAAACATCTCATTTCCAGCACATCCACCCTCCTGCGCACAACTCTATCCATAGCCCACGCCTCGCAACCATACAACATTGTTGGAACCACTATTCCTTCAAACATACCCATTTTTGCTTTCCGAGATAATGCTCTCGACTTCCACACATTTTTCAAGGCTCCCAAGATTTTCGCCCCCTCCCCCCACCCTATGATCACTTCCGCTTCCATGGTTCCATCCGCTGCCAGATCCACTCCCAGATATATATATATATATATATATATATATATATATATATATATATATATATATATATATATATAATTTGTTATACTTAACCGCCGTCTCTCGCGTTAGCGAGATAGCGCAAGAAAACAGACGATGAATGACCCAATCCACCCACATACACATGTTTATACATATACGCCCACACACGCACATAAACATACATGCAGCCTCACATAACTCCTCTTATGCAAGGCCTTTACCACCACCTTTCCTTTAGCGACACCATTCGCCCTAACTCTCTCTCCGAATAGCACCTCGCGCCACCAAACCTAAATCCCTATCCCTATCATCTAGCACATCTAATGACCTTTCAGTATACTCACTCCATCTCTTTTCACTTATTGTCTGCCACCTCCCAGTGTGTTCCACCTTACCCGATGCTCCCACTTGTCCTCTTGTTCTCTTCACACTATTCACCTTCCAAAACATTTCTTCCTTTCTCTTGAAGTTCTCCGATACTCTCTCACACACTTTCATTTCCCTTCTTTTTCAGCTCCAGCACTTTCCTTTTGCCGTTTTCTCTTGCGCACCTCCCAATCACTCGCACTCCTTTCATACAATTGCTAACCATACACCTCTGTGTAATGTTACAATAATGATAATGATGATAATATTAATATAATAATAATAATTAATAATGATAATACTTAATAATAATGATAATAATAATAATAATAATAATGATAATAATAAAGATAATGATAATGATACTATTGATTATGATATATAATCTATTGACTTAAATGCTATGAAAGGCCTCAATTCACCCTAAAAATCACACACAGTATGGACACTGGAGTTGTGAGAGTGGCGGAAGGGAGGAGAGGAGACACATACTGAGCACATATGATGGCAGTCCGCTGATGATGATCTTGTAGTTGTCTGTGCGAACTCGGATGGTCCCGGTATTGGCTCTGGTGATTCCATACCTCAACTCGAGGACGAGGGATGTCGGGTGGTGGGAGGTGACAGTAGCGGGAGGAAGGCAGTGGCTTCTTCTCCAGTTGGTCAGCTAAGGTTCAGAAGATGCCTGGGGAGGACTCTCGCTAGGAGGTGGATGATGGAACCGGGATGATCTTGCATGCCTTTTCCAGCATCAGCCCCAGTTGTTTACTGGAAAAGGAAGACCAGGCGTAAACTGGTTTTGTTAAGGGCGAATAATGTGTTGATATTTTTGAACTCAGACGTTGAGAAGCCGAGTGCATTAATTCGATGAATAATGTAAAATGAATGACTCGATGATGGAGGTGATGACGTGTTCCATCTAGCTTATAGTCGTCTAGAAGCTTGTTTGTGGTGGACTGAACAACCTGGAGGGAGACACAAGGGGTTGGGAGATACATAGTTAGAAGCAAGATTAATAATACATGATAGATAGTTAGTGTGTGAAAGAAGAAAGTTAAGAGTAAATGTGAATAAGAGCAAGGTTATTAGGTACAGTAGGGTTGAGGGTCAAGTCAATTGGGAGGTGAGTTTGAATGGAGAAAAACTGGAGGAAGTGAAGTGTTTTAGATATCTGGGAGTGGATCTGGCAGCGGATGGAAACATGGAAGCGGAAGTGGATCATAGGGTGGGGGAGGGGGCGAAAATCCTGGGAGCCTTGAAGAATGTGTGGAAGTCGAGAACATTATCTCGGAAAGCAAAAATGGGTATGTTTGAAGGAATAGTGGTTCCAACAATGTTGTATGGTTGCGAAGCGTGGACTATGGATAGAGTTGTTCGCAGGAGGATGGATGTGCTGGAAATGAGATGTTTGAGGACAATGTGTGGTGTGAGGTGGTTTGATCGAGTAAGTAACGTAAGGGTAAGAGAGATGTGTGGAAATAAAAAGAGCGTGGTTGAGAGAGCAGAAGAGGGTGTTTTGAAATGGTTTGGGCACATGGAGAGAATGAGTGAGGAAAGATTGACCAAGAGGATATATGTGTCGGAGGTGGAGGGAACGAGGAGAAGAGGGAGACCAAATTGGAGGTGGAAAGATGGAGTGAAAAAGATTTTGTGTGATCGGGGCCTGAACATGCAGGAGGGTGAAAGGAGGGCAAGGAATAGAGTGAATTGGAGCGATGTGGTATACCGGGGTTGACGTGCGGTCAGTGGAGTGAATCAGGGCATGTGAAGCGTCTGGGGTAAACCATGGAAAGCTGTGTAGGTATGTATATTTGCGTGTGTGGACATATGTATATACATGTGTATGGGGGGGGGTTGGGCCATTTCTTTCGTCTGTTTCCTTGCGCTACCTCGCAAACGCGGGAGACAGCGACAAAAGCAAAAAAAAAAAAAAAAAAAGATAGAAGCAAGACTAATAATACATGACTACTGGTTTGGTTGCTGATGAGGTGGTTGGCGGTGATCCAGCTCCAGAGGGTTGTTAAATGTGAGTCAGAGTTGTTACCAGTGGTAAGGTCGTATGTCTGAGTGTGTGTACGTGCGCGTTTGTGTACAAATGATCGTATGAGTAAAATCATCTGTTTCTCAGTTACTTTCTCGAGTCAGAACACCTATAATGAGAGTGATTAAGGTATTCTTTCCCCCTATCGTTAATGTTGGCTTTGAGGGGAATCTTCTCTACTTTCTTCCCTCGTGACATTTTCTGTAAGCTCTTGAAGCAAAACTGAGCGACCCTTAAGCACGACGGTTTACAGTCAGTGACCACGACGGTACGACCCTTGAGCACGACGGTACGACCCTTGAGCACGACGGTACGACACTTGAGCACGACGGCTTACGATCAGTGACCACGACGGTACGACCCTTGAGCACGACGGCCAACGATCAGTGACCACGACGGTACGACCCTTGAGCACGACGGTACGACCCTTGAGCACGACGACTTACGATCAGTGACCACGACGGTACGACCCTTAAGCTCGACAGCCAACGATCAGTGACCACGACGGTACGACCCTTGAGCACGACGGTAAGATCCTTGAGTATGTACCTTACGTAACACTAAACGCCAGGACATCTTAGACCCGCACTGTGTTGTTCCAGGATTGTACCGTTGTGCTCAAGGATCGTACCGTATTGTTCACTGATCGTACCGTGTTGTTCAAGGATTGTACCGTTGTGCCCAACGACTGTACTATTGTGCTCAATGACTTTACTGTCGTACTCTATGATCGTACCGTCGTATTCAGTTACTGTACTGTCGTACTCTATGATCGTACCGTCGTATTCAGTTACTGTACCGTCGTACTCTATGATCGTACCGTCGTATTCAGTTACTGTACCGTCGTACTCTATGATCGTACCGTCGTATTCAGTTACTGTACCGTCGTACTCTATGATCGTACCGTCGTATTCAGTTACTGTACCGTCGTACTCTATGATCGTACCGTCGTATTCAGTTACTGTACCGTCGTACTCTATGATCGTACCGTCGTATTCAGTTACTGTACCGTCGTACTCTATGATCGTACCGTCGTATTCAGTTACTGTACCGTCGTACTCTATGATCGTACCGTCGTATTCAGTTACTGTACCGTCGTACTCTATGATCGTACCGTCGTGCTCAATGGAGTCAATACGTTGCTGTCAAACAACATCTTCAACCCAAAGAGTCAACATTTCGTCTACCTTTGTACCATTCTATCTTCCCTTCTCTATCTAGCCTCCCTTCCATTCCCTATCCTTCCTTCCATTCTCTATCCCCTCTTCCTCTCACAATCCTCCCTTTCATTCTCGATCCTCCCTTCCATTCTCTGTCCTCCCTTCCGTTTCTCTATCCTTCCTTCCTTTCCACAACTTTTCCCTTGACATTCTTGATAATGGCGGCAATACTAATGAACATTTCCTCGTCAGAGAACATCTCGCCTCAAAGAAGTCCATCCTTTCCCTGCTACTGAGTGTAGAGCAGTCTTGGAACTGCAGGAGCCCCTGGATTAGGTGGGGGTCCCTTATGTTGCATTATATATTCTTTAAGTACCCAGTTATCGACCAGGCCTAAGGGGGAGGATGAACAGCTGGGTTTGGCTGTGTGCAGACTGCCCAGCCCGAGACTCTAACCTGGGTGTTTATGATCCCACTCAGCCACTCGTCCAAACAATATTTCACTCCTCGTTTTGGCAGTATTTCTCACATCCGTCGTACTATTCTCTGTCTTTAAGCATGTTTTCCTTCAGTTATCTTCCGATGCGATCTATAATTACCCACTTAGTGATGATTGCAGATCGCTTGTTAAGGTCGTTGAGTAGAAAAGTCTTTAGAGGCGAGGAGCGTCCTTGTCTAACCTTCTCAGACTTATCTATGACTCTCTGTAGCTTCAGAAACCCTTCCGCACCTTCGTTAGATGCTATTTTGATCGCATACTCCAATCATTTTGGTGTCCTTCTGCATTAAATCCTCCATTTAATGTCTCATGAACCCTAAATGTCTTAAGTCTGCAGTCATCATTCATTAAGGTGTATCGTAATTTGAATCTTCCTGTCTTGCCGGCCAGGGTCGAGCGCACAGGTTCGAATCTTGGTTGCGGCAGTCCGTCCACAGTCAACTCAGCTGTTCATCCATCACTTGAGGATGGTCGATGATATGGGTACCTGGCTGAGGCTTGAGGATATATATATATATATATATATATATATATATATATATATATATATATATATATATATATATATATATATATATATATATATATATTTTTTTTTTTTTTTTTTTTTTTTTATACTTTGTCGCTGTCTCCCGCGTTTGCGAGGTAGCGCAAGGAAACAGACGAAAGAAATGGCCCAACCCCCCCCATACACATGTACATACACACGTCCACACACGGAAATATACATACCTACACAGCTTTCCATGGTTTACCCCGGACGCTTCACATGCCTTGATTCAATCCACTGACAGCACGTCAACCCCTGTATACCACATCGCTCCAATTCACTCTATTCCTTGCCCTCCTTTCACCCTCCTGCATGTTCAGGCCCCGATCACACAAAATCCTTTTCACTCCATCTTTCCACCTCCAATTTGGTCTCCCTCTTCTCCTCGTTCCCTCCACCTCCGACACATATATCCTCTTGGTCAATCTTTCCTCACTCATTCTCTCCATGTGCCCAAACCATTTCAAAACACCCTCTTCTGCTCTCTCAACCACGCTCTTTTTATTTCCACACATCTCTCTTACCCTTACGTTACTTACTCGATCAAACCACCTCACACCACACATTGTCCTCAAACATCTCATTTCCAGCACATCCATCCTCCTGCGCACAACTCTATCCATAGCCCACGCCTCGCAACCATACAACATTGTTGGTACTACTATTCCTTCAAACATACCCATTTTTGCTTTCCGGGATAATGTTCTCGACTTCCACACATTTTTCAAGGCTCCCAAAATTTTCGCCCCCTCCCCCACCCTATGATCCACTTCCGCTTCCATGGTTCCATCCGCTGACAGATCCACTCCCAGATATCTAAAACACTTCACTTCCTCCAGTTTTTCACCTTTCAAACTCACCTCCCAATTGACTTGACCCTCAACCCTACTGTACCTAATAACCTTGCTCTTATTCACATTTACTCTTAACTTTCTTCTTCCACACACTTTACCAAACTCCGTCACCAGCTTCTGCAGTTTCTCACATGAATCCGCCACCAGCGCTGTATCATCAGCGAACAACAACTGACTCACTTCCCAAGCTCTCTCATCCCCAACAGACTTCATACTTGCCCCTCTTTCCAAGACTCTTGCATTTACCTCCCTAACAACCCCATCCATAAACAAATTAAACAACCATGGAGACATCACACACCCCTGCCGCAAACCTACATTCACTGAGAACCAATCACTTTCCTCTCTTCCTACACGTACACATGCCTTACATCCTCGATAAAAACTTTTCACTGCTTCTAACAACTTGCCTCCCACACCATATATTCTTAATACCTTCCACAGAGCATCTCTATCAACTCTATCATATGCCTTCTCCAGATCCATAAATGCTACATACAAATCCATTTGCTTTTCTAAGTATTTCTCACATACATTCTTCAAAGCAAACACCTGATCCACACATCCTCTACCACTTCTGAAACCACACTGCTCTTCCCCAATCTGATGCTCTGTACATGCCTTCACCCTCTCAATCAATACCCTCCCATATAATTTACCAGGAATACTCAACAAACTTATACCTCTGTAATTTGAGCACTCACTCTTATCCCCTTTGCCTTTGTACAATGGCACTATGCACGCATTCCGCCAATCCTCAGGCACCTCACCATGAGTCATACATACATTAAATAACCTTACCAACCAGTCAACAATACAGTCACCCCCTTTTTTAATAAATTCCACTGCAATACCATCCAAACCTGCTGCCTTGCCGGCTTTCATCTTCCGCAAAGCTTTTACTACCTCTTCTCTGTTTACCAAATCATTTTCCCTAACCCTCTCACTTTGCACACCACCTCGACCCAAACACCCTATATCTGCCACTCTGTCATCAGACACATTCAACAAACCTTCAAAATACTCATTCCATCTCCTTCTCACATCACCACTACTTGTTATCACCTCCCCATTTACGCCCTTCACTGAAGTTCCCATTTGCTCCCTTGTCTTACGCACCCTATTTACCTCCTTCCAGAACATCTTTTTATTCTCCCTAAAATTTACTGATAGTCTCTCACCCCAACTCTCATTTGCCATTTTTTTCACCTCTTGCACCTTTCTCTTGACCTCCTGTCTCTTTCTTTTATACTTCTCCCACTCAATTGCATTTTTTCCCTGCAAAAATCGTCCAAATGCCTCTCTCTTCTCTTTCACTAATACTCTTACTTCTTCATCCCACCACTCACTACCCTTTCTAAACAGCCCACCTCCCACTCTTCTCATGCCACAAGCATCTTTTGCGCAATCCATCACTGATTCCCTAAATACATCCCATTCCTCCCCCACTCCCCTTACTTCCATTGTTCTCACCTTTTTCCATTCTGTACACAGTCTCTCCTGATACTTCTTCACACAGGTCTCCTTCCCAAGCTCACTTACTCTCACCACCTTCTTCACCCCAACATTCACTCTTCTTTTCTGAAAACCCATACTAATCTTCACCTTAGCCTCCACAAGATAATGATCAGACATCCCTCCAGTTGCACCTCTCAGCACATTGACATCCAAAAGTCTCTCTTTCGCACGCCTGTCAATTAACACGTAATCCAATAACGCTCTCTGGCCATCTCTCCTACTTACATAAGTATACTTATGTAAGTATACTTATATATATATATATATAATATATATTCCTATGAATCCACGGGGAAAATGAAACACGGTAAGTTCCAAAGTGCGCTTTCGTGTAATAATCACATCATCAGGGGAGACACAAGAGAGAAATATAACAGTCAGTTGATATACATCGAAGAGACGAAGCTAGGACGCCATTTGGTAAACATGCGATTGTCTTATTTTCCTTCTTATTTTCATCTGTGTAAATTAGCAATCGTTACATATATAGTATCGCAATAAGTGGATATTCAATCCAGCAGAAGTCCAGTGTTTGACAAAATCTTAATTTTTCATTCAAATATTATATAAATGCATTGGTTTTTTTTGCAGTCTTATTCCTTTGAATTTGCTCGCTTTTTCCCGCCTTCTCGAGGTGGCGCCAGGAACTGACGTATTGAAGAAAAAGAAAAATCTTCATTCTTCTCTTTTTTATAACTTTTTGAGAGGCAATACAGGAGGGGAGGAGTTCCAGACCCTCGTTTTCTAAGACACTCGGGAGATATGTGGGCAGGAGTCTTCCTCCCTTATCCCTAGGAGTAATCTCTTATCCCTAGGAGTAATCTGTTATCCCAGGAGTAATCTGTTACCCCTAAGAGTGATCTGTTATTCCCAGGGGTAATCTCTTATCCCCAGGAGTAATCTGTTACCCCTAAGAGTGATCTGTTATTCCTAGGGTAATCTGTTATCCCTAGGAGTAATCTGTTATCCCAGGAGTAATCTGTTACCCCTAAGAGTGATCTGTTATTCCCAGGGGTAATCTCTTATCCCTAGGAGTAATCTGTTATCCCAAGAGTAATCTGTTACCACTAAGAGTGATCTGTTATTCCCAGGGGTAATTTCTTATCCCTAGGAGTAATCTGTTATCCCCAGGAGTAATCTGTTACCCCTAAGAGTGATCTGTTATTCCCAGGGGTAATCTCTTATCCCTAGGAGTAATCTGTTATCCCAGGAGTAATCTGTTACCACTAAGAGTGATCTGTTATTCCCAGGGGTAATTTCTTATCCCTAGGAGTAATCTGTTATCCCCAGGAGTAATCTGTTACCCCTAAGAGTGATCTGTTATTCCCAGGGGTAATCTCTTATCCCTAGGAGTAATCTGTTATCCCCAGGAGTAATCTGTTACCACTAAGAGTGATCTGTTATTCCCAGGGGTAATTTCTTATCCCTAGGAGTAATCTGTTATCCCCAGGAGTAATCTGTTACCACTAAGAGTGATCTGTTATTCCCAGGGGTAATTTCTTATCCCCAGGAGTAATCTGTTATCCCAAGAGTAATCTGTTACCCCTAAGAGTGATCTGTTATTCCCAGGGTAATCTCTTATCCCTAGGAGTAATCTGTTATCCCAAGAGTAATCTGTTACCACTAAGAGTGATCTGTTATTCCCAGGGGTAATCTCTTATCCCTAGGAGTAATCTGTTATCCCAGGAGTAATCTGTTACCACTAAGAGTGATCTGTTATTCCCAGGGGTAATTTCTTATCCCCAGGAGTAATCTGTTATCCCAAGAGTAATCTGTTACCCCTAAGAGTGATCTGTTATTCCCAGGGTAATCTGTTATCCCTAGGAGTAATCTGTTATCCCAGGAGTAATCTGTTACCCCTAAGAGTGATCTGTTATTCCCAGGGGTACTCTCTTATCCCTAGGAGTAATCTGTTATCCCAAGAGTAATCTGTTACCACTAAGAGTGATCTGTTATTCCCAGGGGTAATTTCTTATCCCTAGGAGTAATCTGTTATCTCCAAGAGTAATATGGTTATCTCCAGGAGTAATCTATAATACCCAGGTGTAATCTGTTATCCATAGGAGTAATCCGTTCTTTCTGGGAGCAATCCATCATCCCAGGGGTACTCTCTTTTCCCCAGGAGTGACATGTTACCCAGGAGTACTCTGTTATCCCAAGGAGTAATATGTTACCCTCATGAGTAATGTATTATCCACAAGAGGAATCTCTTATTCCAAATGTAATGTTATTCCAGGAGTAATCTGTTACCCTAGGAGTAAACTTTCATGGCCAGGAATAACCAGTTATCCCAGGAGTAATCAGTTACGCCCAGGAGTAATATGTTATCGCAAGGAGTAATGTTATCCCAGGAATAATATATTACCCCAGGAGTAATTTGTTACCCTAGTCATCTGTTATCCTACAAAGTAATGTTACCCCCAAGAGTAATCTATTATCCACGAGTAATCCGTTATCACCAGAAGTAATCTGTAACATAAGGAGTAATCTGTTATCTCCATGATAAATCTAATACCCTTGGAGTAATCTGTTATCTCAGGGATAATATGTTATCCTAGGAGTAATCTGTTATCCCCAGTAGTAATCTGTTATCCCAGGAGTGAACTGTTAGCCCCACGAATGATATCTTATCCCCAGGAGGAATCTATCATCCTCAGGAGTAATCTGTTGTCTCCAAGAGTAATCTATAACCTCCAAGAGTAATCTATAACCTCCAAGAGTAATCTATAACCTCCAAGAGTAATCTATAACCTCCAAGAGTAATCTATAACCTCCAAGAGTCATCTATAACCTCCAAGAGTAATCTATAACCTCCAAGAGTAATCTATAACCTCCAAGAGTAATCTATAACCTCCAAGAGTCATCTATAACCTCCAAGAGTAATCTATAACCTCCAAGAGTAATCTATAACCTCCAAGAGTCATCTATAACCTCCAAGAGTAATCTATAACCTCCAAGAGTAATCTATAAACTCCAAGAGTAATCTATAAACTCCAAGAGTAATCTATAACCTCCAAGAGTCATCTATAACCTCCAAGAGTAATCTATAACCTCCAAGAGTAATCTATAAACTCCAAGAGTAATCTATAAACTCCAAGAGTAATCTATAAACTCCAAGAGTAATCTATAACCTCCAGGATTAATCTGTTATCTCCAGGAGTAATTTCTTATTCCCCGGGGTGATATGTTACCCCCGGAGTAATTTATCACGGAATAATCTGTTACCCAAGGAGAAATGTTATCTAAGAGTAATCCATTATTTGCAGGAGTAATCTGTTATCCCCAGAAATAATCTGTTATCTCCAGGAGTAATCTGTTATCCCCAGAAGTAATCTATTATCTCCAGGAGTAATCTATTATCTCCAGGAGCAATCTATTATCTCCAGGAGTAATCTGTTATCCCCAGGATTAATCTATTATCTCCAGGAGTAATCTATTATCTCCAGGAGTAATCTATTATCTCCAGGAGTAATCTATTATCTCCAGGAGTAATCTGTTATCCCAGGAGTAATCTGCTATCCCCAGGATTAATCTGTTATCCCCAGGAGTAATCTGTTATCCCAGGAGTAATCTGTTATCTCCCTGTTATCCCCAGGAGTAATCTGTTATCCCAGGAGTAATCTGCTATCCCCAGGAGTAATCTGTTATCCCAGGAGTAATCTGCTATCCCCAGGATTAATCTATTATCTCCAGGAGTAATCTATTATCTCCAAGAGTAATCTGTTATCCCCAGAAGTAATCTATTATCTCCAGGAGTAATCTATTATCTCCAGGAGTAATCTGTTATCCCAGGAGTAATCTATTATCTCCAGGAGTAATCTATTATCCCCAGGATTAATCTGTTATCCCCAGGAGTAATCTATTATCTCCAGGAGTAATCTATTATCTCCAGGAGTAATCTATTATCTCCAGGAGTAATCTGTTATCCCAGGAGTAATCTATTATCTCCAGGAGTAATCTATTATCTCCAGGAGTAATCTGTTATCCCCAGGAGTAATCTGTTATCCCCAGAAGTAATCTGTTATCCCCAGGAGTAATGTGTTATCCCCAGAAGTAATCTATTATCTCCAGGAGTAATCTATTATCTCCAGGAGTAATCTGTTATCTCCAGGAGTAATCTGTTATCCCCAGGAGTAATCTGTTATCTCCCTGTTATCCCCAGGAGTAATCTGTTATCTCCAGGAGTAATCTGTTATCTCCAGGAGTAATCTGTTATCCCCAGGAGTAATCTGTTATCTCCCTGTTATCCCCAGGAGTAATCTGTTATCCCCAAGAGTAATCTGTTATCTCCCTGTTATCCCCAGGAGTAATCTGTTATCTCCAGGAGTAATCTGTTATCCCCAGGAGTAATCTATTATCCCCAGGAGTAATCTATTATCCCCAGGTGTAATCTATTATCCCCAAGAGTAATCTATTATCCCCAGGAGTAATCTATTATCCCCAGGAGTAATCTACTATCCCCAGGAGTAATCTATTATCCCCAGGAGTAATCTATTATCCCCAGGAGTAATCTATTATCCCCAGGTGTAATCTATTATCCCCAAGAGTAATCTATTATCCCCAGGAGTAATCTATTATCCCCAGGAGTAATCTATTATCCCCAGGAGTAATCTATTATCCCCAGGAGTAATCTGTTATCCCCAGGAGTAATCTGTTATCCCCAGGAGTAGTCTATTATCTCCAGGAGTAATCTATTATCCTCAGGAGTAATCTATTATCTCCAGGAGTAATCTGGCGTCTGGCTCCACTCCCCTTCCCCAGCATCTTCCTCCATTTTCACCTCCCTCCCGCCCCCGACAGCGTCTACCTCCTTTACCCATCCCTCCCATCCCCGACAGCGCCTGTCTCCAAATCCCCATACCCCTACTCCGACAGCGTCTTCCTCCATCCCCCCCTTCTCGACCCCGACAGCGTCTACCTCATTCCTCCCCTTCTCGCCCCCGACAGCGCCTGCCTCCACTCCCCCGTCCCCGAGAGCAATTATTAGGCCGGACAAAAACAAGCGTGCCCGGGTCAGTCTCCGTCCCATTGTGCTTCGTTCATTGTGTTTCATTCATTGTGGCGCTGACTCCTACTTCCGGCACTTGTCCGGACTGGGATGCCATTAATCTTCGTTACTTGTCTCGAAGCTTCATTCTTTTGCTCCCATCTGACTCTCGCGCGCGAGTTGATCCGAAAAAAGTGATGATAAAAAGACTCAATTGTCGTAGAAATATATATATATATATAGATAGACATATAAGAACATGTTTTCTTAAGGAATGCAGCGTGTGAGATCACTTACCCTAGCATGATTGTAACTCTAGATGATTATTTATAGGCAAGCGAGAACCGAGGCGAGGGAATTTAAGATCAACGAGGCCAATATGTGAGCGAAGATCATTAGCGTCCCCTGTGCGGGGAAGAGGCGGGAGGGGTAGAGCTCCGGGGAACCAGGGATGTTGGCGGAAACCGTCTGTTTGTTGGGGCCAGGAACCGGCAACGCTTTGTCTCTTCAGAACCATTGCCTCGCTCTAATGACTGTAAATGTTGACTCTGGGCTGTGTCAAGAAGGGCCTAGAGCCATTGTGCTCCTCCTCCAGAAGATGAGAATGTTTCACGGATTAAGAAGCTTCTTGTTGTTGTGTTGTTTTGACGGCTTCTTTTGTTTACTAATTAGGTGTGTACGTGTGTGTGTGTGTGTGTGTGTGTGTGTGTTTTGGCTTTGTTGTGCATATATATATATATATATATATATATATATATATATATATATATATATATATATATATATATATATATGAGATATACATGAATATACAAATGTGAGTAGGATAGATGGTCAAAGGGCATCATTAGATTACGTGTTAATTGATAGACGTGTAAAACAGACTTCTGGATGTTAATGTGCTGAAAGGAGCGGTTGGTGGGATGTCTGATCACCATCTTATGGAGGCGAAGATTTGTAAAGATTTTCAAGAAAGGAAGAGAGAATGTCGGGGAGAAGAGATAGATGAGAGTAAGTGAACTTGGAAAGGAAGCTTGCGTGACGAAATACCAGGAGAGATTGAGTGCAGAATGGCAAAAGGTGAGAGCAAATGACGTGAGAGGAGTGGTTGAAGAATGGGATGTATTTAGGGAAGCAGAGATGGCATGTGCAAGAGATGCATGTGACATGAAAAGGTAGGAGATGGGCAGATTAGAAAGGGTAGTGAGTGGTGGGATGAAGAAGTAAGGTTGTTAGTGAAAGAGAAAAGAGAGAGGTTTGGACGAGACATACAAGGAAGGAGTGCCAATGACTGGGGGATGTATAAGAGAAAGCGGCTGGAGAACAATGGGAAGGTGCAAGAGGTGAAAAAGAGGGCAAATGAGAGTTGGAGTGAGAGTATCATCAAACTTTATGGAGAATAAAAAGATGCTTTGGAAGAAGGTAGATAACGTGCGTAAGACAAGAGAACAAATCGGAATATCGGTGAAGGGGCAAGGGTGTAAGTGTCAATAGGTAGTGATGAAGTAAGAAGGAGATGGAGTGAGTATTTTCAAGGTTTGTGGAACGTATTTGATGGTAGAGTGGCAGTTGTATGGTATTTTGGTCGAGGTGGTGTGCGAAGTGAGTGTGTCAAGGAGAGTGGTTTGGAAAAAAGAGATGAGGTGGTGAAAGCCTCGGGAAGATGATATCCGGCAAGGCAGCGGGTTTAGATGGTAATGCATTTGAGTATATTAAAAAGAGGATCACTGTTGTTGATTACTTGGTAAGGATATTCAGTATGTGTATGGATCATGGTGAAGTGCCTGAGAATTGGCGGATTGCATGTATAGTGCCATTGTACAAAGGCAAAGGGGATAAAGGAGAATGTTCAAACTACAGAGGCATGCTTGTTGAGTATTACTGGAAAATTGTATGGGAGGGTATTGATTGAGAGGGTGAAGACATGTACAGAGCATCAGACGGGGGAGAAGCAGTGTTGTTTCAGAAGTGGTAAAGGATGTGTGGATCAGGTGTTTGCTTTAAAGAATGTGTGTGAGATATACTTTGAAAAGCAGATGGATTTGTATGTAGCATTTATAGATCTGGAAAAGGCATATGGTAGGACTGAAAGAGATGCTTTGTGGAAGGTCTTAACATTACGTGGTGTGCGAGGTAAGCTGCTAGAAGCAGTGAGACGTTTTTATCAAAGGTGTAAGGCGTACGAGTCGGAAGAGAGGAGGGTGAATGGTTCCCAGTAACGGTCGGTCTGTAGGGGTGTGTGATGTTCCCATGGTTGTTTGATTTGTTTATGGATGGGGTTGTTAGGGAGGTAAATGCAAGAGTTTTGGAGAAATGGGAGAGTATGCAGTCTGTTGGGGACGAGAAGGCTTGGGAAGTGAGTCATTTGTTGTTCGCTGATGATACAGCGCTGGTGGCTGATTCATGTGAGAAACTGCAGAAGCTGGTGACTGAGTTCGGAAAAGTGTGTGAAAGGAGGAAGTTGGGAGTAAATGTGAATAAGAGCAAGGTTATCAGGTACACTAGGGTTGTGGGACAAGTTAGTTGGGATATAAGTTTGAATGGAGAAAAATTGGAGGAAGTGAAGTGTTTTAAATATCTTGGAGTGGACTTAGCGGCGGATGGAACCATGGAAGCGGAAGCGAGTCATTGGGAGGGGAACAGGGCGATGGTTCTGGGAGCGATGGAGAATGCGTGGAAAGAGAGAAAGTAACCTCGGAGAGCAAAATGGTGTTTGAAGGAATAGTGGTTCCAACAATATATTTGGTTGCGAGGCATGGGCTGTAGATAGGGTTGTGCGGCGGAAGGTAGATGTGTTGGAAATGAAATGTTTTAGGACAATATGTGGTGTGAAGTGGTTTGCTCGAATAAGCAGTGAAAGTGCTTGAGACATGTGTTATAATAAAAAGAGTGTGGTGAGAGAGCACAAGAGGACGTGTTGAAATGGTTTGGACATACGGAGAAAATTAGTGGGGAAAGGTAGACAAAGAGGATATATTTGCCAGAGGTGGAGGGAACAAAGAGAAGCGGGAGACCAAACTGGAGGTGGAAGGATGGAATGAACATATTTTGAGCGATCGGGGCCTGAACATACAGAAGGAAGAGAGGCGTGCAAGGAATAGAGCGAATTGGAATGATGTAGCATACCGGGGTCGACGTGTTGTCAATAGACTGAACCAGGGCATGTGAAACGTCTGGGGTAAACATGAAAAGGTTTGTGGGGCCTGGATGTGGGATAGGGAGCTGTGGTTTCAATGCATTACACATGACAGTTAGAGACTGAGTGTGAACGAATGTGGCCTTTTGTTTTTCTGCATTTCTGGCGCTGCCTCGTTGAAGCACTGGGTAGCGATGCTGTTTTCTGTGGGGCGGGATAACACCGAGAATGGATGAAGGCAATCAAGTATGAATATGTACATGTGTATATATATATGTATATGTCTGTGTATGCGTATGTATATGTATGTATATGTATGTATATGTTGATATGTATATGTGCGTGTATGGGCCGTTTGTGTATATATGTGTATGAGTGGATATGCCGTTCTTCGTCTGTTTCCAGGCGCTACCTCGCTGACGCGGAAACCTACGATCAAATATAATGATAATAATAATAATAATGATAATGTATGTATGTGTTACAATTATCATAACAATAATCGGTTTCTTGAATCGAGTACATTGAGAGGAGAAAACTGTGCTCAGTAGAGACTGACGTTATAAAAGGAATGGGGTTAGATGACGGTCTAATGATTATAATGATGCTCACAGTGATTGGGATGGGTCTTCTTTTGTAGCAGTGTAATATCGTGGATGGGTTCGATGCATTTGAGGTATCTAACTTGCAGCACGGGGACGAGGGATCTCAGGTGGCAGGAGGTGAACGTGGCGGGGTTATATTGTTGTAGCTTCTTTTCGAACCGCTGGATGAGGTTGAGGTAATGCTTGAAGAGAGTCAGGAGGATCAGTTTTGTTGAGCGCCTCCTGATGGGTGGTGTAAGAGTGGCTAAGAATGATCTTGTGTGCTCTCTTCTGTATCATTTCTAGTAACCTCTGTTGCACGGTAGAGACGAAGGCAGACCAAGTGGGGGAGACTCGGGTGGGTTTGGCAAGAATGTGTCTTGTGTAGACGTCCATGGATTCACGTGCACGGAACCCAAATGTCTCGAGTTGATAGTGAGAGTAGAAACGATAGGTGGAAGAAACGATTCTGATGTGTTCATTTCTCAATTAGTTTATAATCCAGAGTGACACCAAGAACCTTGGTGGACAAAACAACCTGAAGGGCGTTGGGGCTAATTGGACTTCGTTTTGCGCGATGTCTCCCTACGGTGAGTAGAGCTCACGAGACACCACATCACAGTGAGTGATGATAAGCGGTTTGGCTGAGGTGAGGGCGCCTAGTTCCGTGTGGACTTAACCACCTCCACACCTTCTAGAGTTCTAAGATTGGATGTGACGAATGTCGTTCCCTCTGGCAGACCAGCATCACGTGCCCCACCACACTTGTTAGTGAGGAGATAAAGGAACTGGACGTGAGGAAATGCGTGGCTGAAGTAAGATGTATAACTGCATGTATTTGATGTATCATATGTGATCTAGTATATGCAAATAACGCAAGAAAAATGAAACACGACAAGTTCCTAAGTGCACTTTCGTATAATGATCACACCTTCAAGAAAGATGCAAGAATGAGATAGATGTAGAACATTCAGTTGATAAACAAGGATGAAACGTAGCTATGACGCCATTGGTAAACAAGCGTTACCGGATGGTGGTGTTCGGGTCTGGCATCATGCCTGTCATAAAGTTTTTAGTATGTCGACAGGAAAGGAAACTTTAAAAATTTTGACTACGACAAAGCTCTCCAGCTTGTATAGACCTGCGCTACTATTAATATTGCAATTCTTTGTGTATTTAATGATAGATTCAATGGTATTTTTCGTGGTGAAGGAGTTAGTTTTTTTGCCCGTGATGATAGCATGAAGGAGAAATCACACTTCAGTAGGAGTTTATACAATTATATTTAACATGTAATTTTTCTATACATGTGGCACGACATGTTTCGTGGAGACAATCCACCTCATCAGGTGCCAGTACTTAAAGATAAATCTCAACATTACTCTTGGTTTCCGCCGTCCAACACCATTCTTCCCATGTCTGGTCGTAACCCTTGTAAGGGAGTGATTAAGGGAGGTCAAGTGGAGGGGGTTGACCTGGGTAGCTGAGTGTCATGATCATTTTTTTTTTTCATGTTTTTGTGTTTTGTCAATTCTGTCATAATGCTTTGGTTAATGCTAGGTTAGGTTTAAAATAGCCTGGGGACAGAGTAGAGTGCTTGGTATTAGCAATCAAGACAGATTAAAGCTCTTAGTAGTAGCCATTAAGACATTCAGTGACGTTGCGTGTGGCATAATCAGCAGAGGGGTATAGAATAACGGGATTTTCAAGATCTATGGGGTGATCATTTTCATGACAATGTTTAGCGATCGCATTTTTGTGGTCATCCCTGCGTACTGCATGACGGTGACAATAACACCTCTCCGTTACAGTTTTACCTGTCTGGCCCATATAAGTATATTTACATGCCTTGCATTAGACGGCGTAAACACTCCCAGTTGTTGGATGAATTGGCCTATCATTTATCAAGGTCTTGCTGATAGTGTTATTGTACTGGAAACGTCGCGAGAATAGGGCAACACTAAACATTTACACTTAGCCTTATTTGTCACATTTTTCTTACGAGAAACATAAAATGTCTTCCTAGCTTTCCAGTAAGCTTTGTTCACAAGCCACTTGGGATAATATAAGTGCCTAAAGATACGTCTTATATAACTACATTCATCTACCAGGCCTATGGGATCACATATCTGTAGTGATCTTAAAAACATAGACATAACTACAGACATTTCTGTAGAAGAATCATGTTCAGAGAAATAATGAATATAACTCTCAGAGTTGGTAGGCTTCCTGTAGATTATAGATGACAAATGATCAGATTCTCTATTTATCAACACATCAAGAAAGGTCAGTTTGCCTTCTTTTTCCCATTCCATCTTGAATTTGATAGCGGGGTGCATGTTATTTAGGTCATTAAAGAAAACATCACAATGAATAGTAGGCCAAATCATGCAACAATTGGGAGTGTTTACGCCGTCAAATGCAAGGCATGTAAATATATTTATATAGGCCAGACAGGTAAAACTGTAACGGAGAGGTGTTATTGGCACCGTCATGCAGTACGCAGGGATGACCACAAAAATCCGATCGCTAAACATTGTCATGAAAATGATCACCCCATAGATCTTGAAAATCCCGTTATTCTATACCCCTCTGCTGGTTATGCTACACGTAACATCACTAAATCTGTCTTAATTGCAAATACCAAAACTTTAATTTGTCCCCGGGTAATTTTAAAGCCCATCCTAGCATTAACCAAATCATTATGAGAGAATTGACATAACATGAAAACATAAAAAACGTTTTTCAAGACACACCCAGCTACCCAGGTCAACCCCCGCCACGTGACCCACCTTAATCGCTCTCCCTTACAACGGTTACTGCCAGACAAAGCGGACAGTGGTTGGTCTGTACAGATTGGTGTTGGACGGCGGGACTCAAGTGTGATGTTGGGATTTTGATAACTTTGTTAAGTACTGGCACCTGATGAGGTGGATTGTCTCCACGAAACATGTCGTTCCACATGTATAGAAAAATTACATGTTAAATAAAATTGTAGGAACTACTGAGGTGCGATTTCACCTTCATGCTATCATCACGGACAAGTGTGATCATCATATCTACAGTTATGAAATGTTTGCGGAAAGTATGTGGAGTGGAGGGTTGATTGTATGAAAAATGATAGAAGTGCGGTAGTAAGAAGTGTATGTATTATGAATGAGTTATAGAGTGGGTGAGATGGTTTGGACGTATGGAGAGGATGAGTGAGGAGATGACTAAGAGGATACACATTTCGGAAGTGGCGGGAACATGGAGAAACGGATAATCGAGGGGGATGTGGAGCGATGGAGGGAACGGTGCTTTGAGTGCTCGGAGCCTGATCATTGCGGGAGGGTGAGGGTCATGCATGGAACAAAGCGAACTTGGGTCCACTCCTCACATCGATAGAACACCGTTGGGATCACTCTACCACCATACATACTCATCGTTGCCCTTGCAACTCCACACTGGACCAAGAAATCTAGCTCCTCGCTATATCATATTTTCACGAATGTGTTGAGTACTATTCCAATATCAAATGAAATCGCCTCATATCTCCCTTATGTTTTTCCTCCAACCACAAGAAGCGTCTTGTATATCTTTCCATGTATTCAGATTTACTCTCGTTTATATTCTTTTATAAACATGAATTCTAACATATTCCCAGATTAATAATGAAAGTTCCGGAGGCTAACATAGCGCTCGATAATGCAGATGTGGAGTTCAACCGTCTTTGTAGCTCCTCATTTTGACACTACCTCCACGCTGAGTTATGGCTGAAGAAAGTGATATAGCGGGCTGTCGAGAATAAGAACATATACCACAATGTACATATGCAACACGTGTGTGTGTGTGCGTGTGTGTGTGTATATATATATATATATATATATATATATATATATATATATATATATATATATATATATGGTTCTCGCTATAGCGCAGGTAGGTCCACAAACCTAACAAAAAAAAATGCACAGTATTTGGGGGTGTTCATTTTCTGCATACAGTTTCACAAGACTATCTCGATCTCCGTTTCTTTCATCTACCCCTCCTTTATTCGCCACACGGCTATCTCCATTATTCACTCGAGAATTTTTTTTTTTCTTCTTTTTCGCATTCATATCTCACTCCGTCGCGGTATTTCCTCTTACAGAGCCGTTCGCCTTTACTCGCTCGACTTTGTTTAAACTTCTTGGTTTTTATGTTCCTTATCGTTGTTGGGTGCGCATTCCGCCAGAGAAGCGGAGGTAATTCTCTTGTTCTTCCACCTATATAAGGCGTTCCTTTTACCGTTTTTATTTCTACGTCAAATCGCTTACAATGACTCGTATTCTGATCCGGGTTTTAATATTCTTTTAGTTCATACTTTTCAAACATCGAGAACTCTGTTTTGAAATTTGTTGAAGGTCTGGCTGGGATCTGGATTCATGTGTTGCTCTGACGAACGAATCTGCAGGTGTATACAAGTCCTTGCCTGGTATATCTCTCTTTTTTCTCTCTCTTTCACTGCCATGACCCGAAAACACAGGACAGACACAGTCACTGACGGATATTCTTATAGACTGCTATTTGCCAAGATACAATAGTCACGAACAGAGGTGCACACATGCAGATATACACATACACATGTAAGAACAGCAACATAAAGACGAACAAGAACAAAAAGTTATACAAAGAAACGGACAGTCAAAGAAATGGACGTTAGGATTAATAGACTTTTAACTAGGAGACACCTAGTCACACAGACACAAGCACAGACATTGTTTGGGGCAAAGACAAACAAAAGTATCAACACAGATCCACACGGAGGCATACTAAGGCATGCACAGACAGATACATGTCCGTCTGTTAAAACATAAGCAAATACAGAATAACACAGACCGGTTTCACAGACAAGTGAGGTCTGTAAGGTTATGGAAAAGATAATCAGAAAGCGAAAGGACAACTTTATCGAGGAGAAGTTACCAAAGTGAGACAGCATGGTTTTAGGGAAATGGAAGTCATGTGTAACTAACCTTTTATATCTGAACGTGCGGTGGGGGGTGGATTGAATGCCATGGTCTTTTGACAGAGGAGCAGGAATGCAGTCTGCTGGGAGTGGGCAGGTCTAGGAGTTGAGTCGATCGTTGTTTACTGATGATCTGACGATGGTGGTGGATTCGATTGAGAAACTGCAAAAGTTGGTATTTGAGTGAGCTCTGTCTTAGACAAAAGGAAGAACTGACTGGATTGTATGTATCTGGACTGCTGAAAAGCATTTGACAATGTACTACATGGAGGCTGATGAAGAAACCTGATCACCAGGCAACAATGGAGAGAATTTCCTTCAATGAAAAGATTATCTACATAGAAGAGAACAAAAATATGTGTTGGAGAAGTTTTCTCAAAATGGGTCGAGGTATCCAGCGGAGTGCTACAGGGTTCTGTTCTGGGGGCATTACTCTTCTTGGTCTATGTAATGGACTTCTCGAAAGATAGTGACTCACCTGAATACGTTTGTAGATAATGCAGCGCAAAGGTCATGAGAGAAGTGAAAAGCACGGATGAGTACTTCACCTTACAAAGTAAACTTCAACGTTAATGTGATACATGGTTGGTGAATCTTAACCCACACAAATGTAGTCATAATTAGTCACAGTGAAAAAGGCCCCTGTATACGATTATCATCAAGCACGAAGGCATTCATGTGTGAGAAAGACTTGGGAGTCTACATTACTCCTAACTCACTGCCAGAGTCCCACTTTAGAACAGAGGAAATCAACCATCTACAAGCAAAATATAAGAATAACATTCAAGTTTATGTTTAAGGAATTATTCAGCAAACTGTTCGCAGCATACATACAGGCGAAACTCAGATATGCTTCTGTTGGTTTGGTCACCAGAAGAAGCTTATATAACTATCAGGGAAGGTCCGAAGGGAGGTAACAAAGATATAATTATCAAGTTGCAGGGAAAGTTCGACTAAAGGCCTTGAATTGGCTCACCACGGAAGAGAGAAGAGTGAGGGGTGACCCAAACACAAACTTTAAGTTCTTGAACCAGATTGATGACATAGTGAACACTCTTTAGAAAGATGTAAGGATAGAACAAGACGACAGAAGATACGTAACAATAAAGCAAGAAACTTGTTAAAAAAAAGGTTAATGGAATGAAATACACTGAATGAGGAAATAGTAAATATGGATAACATACACTTTGGAACGTTATACGATGGTAAGAAATGATGACACCAGGCGGGAGGAATAAGGGACAGACTCCTTCGATGGACGGGAAGATTACTCAGTGGAAAAGGAGAGAGGATGCAAGCTGAGGTAGTCCTTTCCAAAGGGGTGGAGATAACCAGCACTTTACTACAGGGTTCTGTTCTGGAAAGTGACTCTTCTTGATGTACCAGAATGATTCCTATGGGACTATATTTGCGGAGGTCATGAGAGAAGTGAAGGCAGCATGGAAGCTTGCAACATCTTGGACCGAAATAGCCTTCAGACTTGGTCTAATACGTGGTTGATGAATGTGCGAGAAGAGGAAGCAGCAGTTGTTACATGCCTGGGTATGGAGGAAGGAAGGAAGGAAGAGAACACAAGTGCAGGGGTCTATAGCAAAAAGGGAGGTAAGAAGTGCAATTTAAGACGTTGAAGGTACGAAAGGCACCTGGAGTGGATGGTAGTACACCTTGAAATACTGAAATATGGAGGAGAAACCGTGATAGGGTGGATGAATCTTGTATGTAATTTAGCGTGGAAACATAATTCAGCATGGAAACGGAAGGTTGTGTCTGAGGATTGGGTGAAAGCTATTATCATTCTCTTATTCAAAGGAAAAGGTGCTAAGGATGTATGCAGCAGTTACAGAGGAGTAAGTCTGTTAAGTATACCTGGAAAAGTGCATGCAAGTATATCAATCGACAGAAAGATGGAAACGACTGAATTCAGAATAAGTGAAGATGGGGTTTTAGGTAAGGTAGATGTATGGATCAGATCTGTGTAGTAAAGATGACTGTGGAAAAGTTTTAGCAAAAGGTAAGAAGCTGCATGCAACTTTTATGGATCTGGAGAAGGCGTATGACAAGAGTCGAGTGGAATGCTTTATGGGATGTGTTAAGGACATATGGTGAAGGGGGACAACTATTGGATGGTGTGAAAGCCTTCTATAGAGGGGTAAATGCATGTGTAAGGGTGGATGGAGAGTTGAGTGAAAGTTTTGGGATACATGTAGGTGTGAGGCAGGGCTGTGTGATGTCACATACATATATGGATGGAGTGATAAGGGATGCAGAGATGGAGTGTGACAGTGTGATATGGGGTCTAGTGGCAAGCCTGTTTGCGAGTGATACTGAATTGTTTGCCATGAGCGATAAGGGGTTGCAGAAGGTGGTAAGTGTGCTCTATGATCTAGGTAAGTGTAGACGATTGAGGATAAGCCCAAGTAAAAGTAAAGTGATGGTGTTCGAAAGGAAACAATGAAAGTATAGATTTTTTTAAAACTATGCAAAATGAAAGAAGAAAGTGTACTAAATTGTGCTTTGGACATGGGGTGAAGGGAGAAAGACTAGTAGAAGTGAGAGAATTTAACTATCTAGGTGCTGTTTTGGCTTAAGTGTGGTGATATGGAAGGAGAGATAAGACAGAGAGAGAGCAGTACAGGGTAGAAGGGTCACTGGGTACCTTAATAGAATAATGAAGGGTAAAGGTGTAAATATGAAAGTGAAGAGAGGATTAAGGGACACCATGGACAGGGAATGAGTCACAGAGGCCAAGAATCCACGATGTGGAAAGGAGCTATTTGAGAAGAGAATGTAATGTGACTGGATGGAATGAAGAAAGAAATGAAAGGAATGAAGAAAGAAATGAAATGAGAGATGTGGTATAGCAGGAAATGCAAAGGGAATGAATTGTGGAGAGGTAGAATGGCTGAAACGTAATACTTTGAGGTGGTTTGGTCATGTGGAAAGAATGGAAGACTGAGAGTTTACAAGGGGAGTGTATAATTGTACAATTAAAGGTGGTGGTGTGAGAGGAAGACCACTTGTGACGTAGGCAAATAGCGTGGAGGATTACTGGAGGGAGGGAAACAGCGGAAGAATGCAAGGAATAGTGTATGCAAAGGAGGCATAAGTGGAGACTCTTTTACCATGGCCACCCCATGATGGGAGTTCCCGGAGTGAATGGTCATCAGAGATACAGATAGGCTGAACCCAAGTAAATGTAAAAGCAATAGGAATGGAACAAAGAAAAAGGCCTCATCATAACTATTACCAAGCAAAGATAAGCTTTTGGATTTTGTTTGTGAGAAGGACTTGGGAATCAACTAACCAGAGTTGTACATTAGAAGAATAGTTAAGGAAAGAAACTACCGCTGCTAAATATCAAAATAGCTTTCAAGTATATGGGTAGGGAAATAGCTAGCATGCTGTTCATACTTTACATAAGGCCAAAACTAGTATATCCTTCCTATATTTCGACTCTGCACCTATAGAAGCACAAAGAACTAACAGAGAAGGTCCAGAGAAGGGCAGTACAAACGGTTATATATCACTGTTACAAGAAAAGGCTAGAGAATTTAAATTTGCCCACCTTGGAAGACAGAAGAATGAGAGGTTACCTTAACACAACCTGTAAGGTAAGTTTTTGAAACAGACTGGTGAAGACGACAGTGAACATTTCCACAAGAGATTTGGCGAAAGTGCCACCATAGGAAATAACAAGAAATTAAGCAGGAAACTTGTGAAAGAATTTGAAAAGAGATACTTTTACTTGATATGAGAAGTGTTGAATGTGATAAAGTGACTGGGGACATATCTAATGCAGATGGCATACATAATTCTACGAAACTATGAATGTTCAAGATATGGCTCCCAGAAGTATAAAACCCCCTCTCTGTACCTTACAAATAGATAATATGTAATTAAAAGAACAGAAAGCCCAGACACGCAGCCACAAGAGCAGTCTTTAGTCACATATAGGATTATACCTGAAAATCCATCTTTAAAAAAAGTCGCTGACTTCTTCATGACACCATTGACAGAAAAATGTAGGAACATAACTGTGGGGAAGAGCAGTGTGGTTTCAGAAGTGGTAGAGGATGTGTGGATCAGGTGTTTGCTTTGAAGAAAGTATGTGAGAAATACTTAGAAAAGCAAATGGATTTGTATGTAGTATTTATGGATCTGGAGAAGGCATATGATAAAGAGTTGATGGAGATGCTCTGTGGAAGGTATTAAGAATATATGGTGTGGGAGGTAAGTTGTTAGAAGCAGTGAAAAGTTTTTATCGAGGATGTAAGGCATGTGTACGTGTAGGAAGAGAGGAAAGTGATTGGTTCTCAGTGAATGTTAGTTTGCGGCAAGGGTGCGTGATGTCCTCACGGTTGTTTAATTTGTTTATGGATGGGGTTGTTAGGGAGGTGAATGCAAGAGTTTTGGAAAGAGGGGCAAGTATGCAGTCTGTTGTGGATGAGAAAGCTTGGGAAGTGAGTCAGTTGTTGTTCCCTGATGATACAGCGCTGGTGGCTGATTCGGGTGAGAAACTGCAGAAGCTGGTGAGTGAGTTTGGTAAAATGTGTGAAAGAAGAAAGCTGAGAGTTAATGTGAATAAGAGCAAGGTTATTAGGTTCAGTAGGATTGAGGGACAAGTTAATTGGGAGGTAAGTCAGAATGGAGAAAAACTGGAGAAAGTGAAGTGTTTTAGATATCTGGGAGTCCACTTAGCAGTGGATGGAACCATGGAAGCGGAGGTGAATCATAGGGTGGGGGAGGGGGCGAAAGTTCTGGGAGCGTTGAAGAATGTGTGGAAGTCGAAAACGTTATCTTGGAAAGCAAAAATGGGTATGTTTGAAGGAATAGTGGTTCCAACAATGTTATATGGTTGCGAGGCGTGGACTATAGATAGAGTTGTGCGGAGGAGGGTGGATGTGCTGGAAATGAGATGTTTGAGGACCATATGTGCAGTGAGGTGGTTTGATCGAGTAAGTAATGAAAGGGTAAGAGAGATGTGTGGTAGTAAAAAGAGTGTGGTTGAGATAGCAGAAGAGGGTGTTTTGAAATAGTTTGGTCACATGCAGAGAATGAGTGAGGAAAAATTGACAAAGAGGATATATGTGTCAGAGGTGGAGGGAACGAGGAGAAGTGGGAGACCAAATTGGAGGTGGAAGGGTGGAATGAAAAAGATTTTAAGCAATCTGGGTCTGAACATGAAGGAGGGTGAAAGGCGTGCAAGGAATAGAGTGAATTGGAACGATGTGGTATACCGGGGTTGACGTGCGGTCAATGGATTGAACCATGGCATGTGAAGTGTCTGGGGCAAACCATGGAAAGTTTTGTGGGGCCTGGATGTGGAAAGGGAGCCGTGGTTTCGGTGCATTACACATGACAGTTAGAGACTGAGTGTGAACGAATGTGGCCTTTGTAGTCTTTTCCTAGCGCTACCTGGCACGCGCGGGGTGAGGGGGGTGCCATTTCATGTGTGGCTGGGTGGCGAGGAAAATGGATGAAGGCAGCAAGTATGAATATGTACATGTGTATATATATGTATGTCTGTGCATGTATTTGTATGTATACATTGAAATTTATATGTATGTACATATGCGTGTGTGGGAGTTTATGTATATACATGTGTATGTGGGTGGGTTGGGCCATTCTTTTGTCTGTTGTCTTGCGCTACCTCGCCAACGCGGGAGACAGTGACTAAGTATAATGATGATATATATATATATATATATATATATATATATATATATATATATATATATATATATATATATATATATATATATATATATATATATATATATATATTATCCGTGGGATAGGGAAGAAAGATTACTTCTCACGTATTCCCTGCGTGTCGTAGAAGGCGACTAAAAAGGGAGGGAGCGGGGGGCCGGAAATCCTCCCCTCTCGTTTTTGATTTTCCAAAAGAAGGAACAGATAAGGGGGCCAAGTGAGGATATTCCCTCAAAGGCTCACTCCTTTGTTTTTAACGCTACCTCGCTAACGCGGGAAATGGCAAATAGTATGAAAAAAATATATATATACATCCTTGGGGATAGGGGGGAAAGAATACTTCCCAAGCATTCCCCGCATGTCGTACAAGGCGACTAAAGGGGTCTGGAGCGGGGTGGCTAGAAACCCTTCCCTTCTTGTATTTAAACTTTCTAAAAGGGGAAACAGAAGAAGGAGTCATGCGGGGAGTGCTCATCATCTTCGAAGACTCAGATTTTGGTGTCTAAATTTGTGTGGATGTAACCAAGATGAGAAAAAAGGAGAGATAGGTAGTGTTGAGGAAAGGAACCTGGATGTTTTGGCTCTGAGTGAAACGATACTCAAGGGTAAAGAGTGGTTTGGGAATGTCTTGGGAGTAAAGTCAGGAGTTGGTGAGAGGACAAGAGCAAAGGAAGGCGTAGCACTACTCCTGAAGCAGGAGTTGTGGGAGTTTGTGATAGAGTTTAAGAAAGTAAACTCTACATTGATATGGGTAAAACTAAAAGTGGATGGAGAGAGATGGGTGATTATTGGTGCATATGCACCTGGTCATGAGAAGAAAGATCATGAGGGACAAGTGTTTTGGGAGCAGCTGAGTGAGTGTGTTAGTAGTTTTGATGCACGAGACCGGGTTATAGTGATGGGTGATTTGAATGCAAAGGTGAGTAATGAGGCAGCTGAGGGTACAATTGGTGTGCATGGGTTGCTCAGCGTTGTAAATGGGAATAGTGAAGAGCTTGTAGATTTTGTGCTGAAAAAGGACTGGCGATTGGGAATACCTAGTTTAAAAAAAGAGATATACATAAGTATACGTATGTAAGTAGGAGAGATGTCCAAAGAGCGTTATTGGATTACGTGTTGATTGATAGATGCATGAAAGAGAGACTTTTGGATGTTAATGTGTTGAGAGGGGCAACTGGAGGGATGCCCGATCATTATCTTGTGGAGGTAAAGGTGAAGATTTGTAGAGGTTTTCAGAGAAGAGAGAATGTTGGGGTGAAGAGAGTGATGAGAGTAAGTGAACTTGGAAAGGAGACTTATAGAAGTTTTCAGAAAAGAAGAGAGAATGTTGGGGAGAAGACAGTGGTTAGAGTAAGTGAACTTGTAAAGGAGGCTTGTGTGAAGAAGTACCAGGAGAGATTGAGTGTAAAATCGAAAAAGGTGAGCAAATGACGTAAGGAGAGTGGAGGAGGAACGGGATGCATTTAGGGAAGCAATGATGGCTTGCGCAAAACATGCCTGTGGCATAAGAAAGGTGGGAGGTGGGCAGATTAGAAAGGGAAGTGAGTGTTGGGATGAAGAAGTTAGATTGTTAGTGAAAGAGAAGAGAGAGGCATTTGGACGATTTTTGCTGGGAAATAGTGCAAATGACTGAGAGATGTATACAAGAAAGAGGCAGGAGGTCAAGAGAAAGGTGCAGGAGGTGAAAAAGAGGGCAAATGAGAGTTGGGATGAGAGAGCATCGTTAAATTTTAGGGAGAATAAGATGTTTTGGAAGGAGGTGAATAAAGTGCATAAGACGAGAGAAGAAATGGGAACATCGGTGAAGGGGGCTAATGGGGAGGTAATAACAAGTAGTGGTGATGTGATGAGGAGATGGAGTGAGTATTTTGAAGGTTCGTTGAATGTGTTAGATGACAGGGTGTTTTGGTCGAGGTGGTGTGCGAAATGAGAGGGTCAGCGAGAATGATTTGGTAAACAGAGAAGAGGTAGTGAGTGCTTTGCGGAAGATGAAAGGCGAAAAGGCGACGGGTTTGGATGGTACTGGAGTGGAATTTATTAAAAAAGGGGGTGACTGTGTTGTTGACTGGTTGGTGAGGATATTCAGTGTGTATATGGTTCATGGTGAAGTGCCTAAGGATTGACGTAATGCATGCACAGTGCCATTGTACAGAGGCAAAGGGGATAAAGTTGAGTGTTCAAATTTCAGAGGTATAAGTTTGATGAATATTCCTGGAAAATTATATAGGAGTGTATTGATTGAGAGGGTGAAGGCATGTACAGAGCATCAGATTGGGGAAGAGTAGTGTGGTTTCAGAAGTGGTAGAAGATGTGTGGATCAGGTGTTTGCTTTGAAGAATGTATGTGAGAAAGACTTTGAAAAGCAAATGGATTTGTATGTGGCATTTATGGACCTGGAGAAGGCATATGATAGAGTTGATAGAGATGCTCTGTAGAATGTATTTTAAGAGTATATGGTGTGAGAGGTAAGTTGATGGAAGCAGTGAAAAGTTTTTGTCGAGGATGTAAGGCATTTGTACGAGTGGGAAGAGAGGAAAGTGATTGGTTCCCAGGATATGGCGGTTTGCGGCAGGGGTGCATGATGACACCATGGTTGTTTAATTTGTTTATGGATGGGGCTGCTAGGGAGGTGAATGCAAGAGTTTTGGGGAAAGGGGCAAGTATACAGTCTGCTGTCGATGAGAGGGCCTGGGAAGTGAGTCAGTTGTTGTTTGCTGATGATACAGCGTTTGTGGCTGATTCGGGTGAAAAACTGCAGAAGCTGGTGACTGACTTTGATAAAGCGTGAGAAAGAAGAAAGCTGAGAAAAAATGTGAATAGAGGAAGGTTATTAGGTTCAGTAGGGTTGAGGGACAAGTTAATTGGGAAGTAAGTTTGAATGGAGAAAAACTGGAGGAAGTGAAGTGTTTTAGATACCTGGGAGTGGATTTGGTAGCAGATGGAACCATGGAAGCGGGAGTCAGTCACAGGAGGGGGCGAAGTTGCTGGGAGCGCTGAAGAATGGGTAGAAGGCGAGAACGTTAGCTCGGAGAGCAAAAATGTGTATGTTTGAAGGAATAGTGGTTCCAATAATGTTATATGGTTGCGAGGCGTAGGCTATAGATAGGGTTATGCGGAGGAGGGTGGATGTGTTGGAAATGAAATATGTGGTGTGAGGTGGTTTGATCGAGTAAGTAATGAAAGGGTAAGAGAGATGTGTGGTAATAAAAAGAGTGTGGATGAGAGAGCAGAAGAGGGTATATTGAAATGGTTTAGTCACATGGAGAGAATGAGTGAGGAAATGTTGACAAAGAGGATATATGTGTCAGAGGTGGAGGGAACGAGGTGAAGTAGGAGACCAAACTGGAGGTGGAAAGATGGAGTGAAAAAGATTTTGAGTGATCGGGGCCTGAACATGCAGGAGGGTGAAAGACGTGCAAGGAATAGAGTGAATTGGAACGATGTGGTATACAGGGGTCGACGTGCTGTCAGTGGATTGAACCAGGGGTAAACTATGGAAAGTTTTGTGGGGCCTGGATGTGGAAATGGTGCTGTGGTTTCGGTGCGTTACACATGACAGCTAGAGACTGAGTGTGAACGAATCTGGCCTTTTGTCTTTTCCTACCGCTACCTCGCGAGGGGAGGAGGGTAATGCTATTTCATGTGTGGCGGGGTGGCGACGGAAATGAATAAAGGCAGCAAGTATGAGTATGTACATGTGTATATATGTATATGTCTGTGTGTGTATATGTATGTATACGTTGAAATGAATTGGTATGCATATGTGTGCGTGTGGGCATGTATGTGTATATGGGTGGGTTGGGCCATTTTTTCGTCTGCTTCCTTGCGCTACCTCACTAACACGGGAGACAGCGACGAAGTATAATGAATAATATATATATATATATATATATATATATATATATATATATATCCCTGGGGATAGGGGTGAAAGAATACTTCCCACGCATTCCTCGCGTGTCATAGAAAGCGACTAGAGGGGAGGGGACGGGTGCGGGGGGCCAGAAATCCTCCCCTCCTTGTATTTTTTTAACTTTCTGAAATGGGAAACAGAAGAAGGAGTCACGCGGGGAGTGCTCATCCTCCTCGAAGGCTCAGATTGGGGTGCCTAAATGTGTGTGGATGTAACCAAGATGTGAAAAAAGGAGAGATAGGTAGTATGTTTGAGGAAAGGAACCTGGATGTTTTGGCTCTGAGAGAAACGAAGCTCAAGGGTAAAGGGGAAGAGTGGTTTGGGAATGTCTGGGGAGTAAAGTCAGGGGTTAGTGAGAGGACAAGAGCAAGGGAAGGAGTAGCAATACTCCTGAAACAGGAGTTGTGGGAGTATGTGATAGAATGTAAGAAAGTAAATTCTCGATTAATATGGGTAAAACTGAAAGTTGATGGAGAGGGGTGGGTGATTATTGGTGCATATGCACCTGGGCATGAGAAGAAAGATCATGAGAGGCAAGTGTTTTGGGAGCAGCTGAATGAGTGTGTTAGTGGTTTTGATGCACGAGACCGGGTTATAGTGATGGATGATTTGAATGCAAAGGTGAGTAATGTGGCAGTTGAGGGAATAATTGGTATACATGGGGTGTTCAGTGTTGTAAATGGAAATGGTGAAGAGCTTGTAGATTTATGTGCTGAAAAAGGACTGATGATTGGGAATACCTGGTTTAAAAAGCAAGATATACATAAGTATACTTATGTAAGTAGGAGAGATGGCCAGAGAGCGTTATTGGATTACGTGTTAATTGACAGGCGTGCGAAAGAGAGACTTTTGGATGTTAATGTGCTGAGAGGTGCAACTGGAGGGATGTCTGATCATTATCTTGTGGAGGCTAAGGTGAAGATTTGTATGGGTTTTCAGAAAAGAAGAGTGAATGTTGGGGTGAAGAGGGTGGTGAGAGTAAGTGAGCTTGGGAAGGACTGTGTGAGGAAGTACCAGGAGAGACTGAGTACAGAATGGAAAAAGGTGAGAACAATGGAAGTAAGGGGAGTGGGGGAGGAATGGGATGTATTTAGGGAATCAGTGATGGATTGCGCAAAAGATGCTTGTGGCATGAGAAGAGTGGGAGGTGGGTTGATTAAAAAGGGTAGTGAGTGGTGGGATGAAGAAGTAAGAGTATTAGTGAAAGAGAAGAGAGAGGCATTTGGACGATTTTTGCAGGGGAAAAATGCAATTGAGTGGGAGATGTATAAAAGAAAGAGACAGGAGGTCAAGAGAAAGGTGCAAGAGGTGAAAAAAAGGGCAAATGAGAGTTGGGGTGAGAGAGTATCATTAAATTTTAGGGAGAATAAAAAGATGTTCTGGAAGGAGGTAAATATAGTGCGTAAGACAAGGGAGCAAATGGGAACTTCAGTGAAGGGCGCAAATGGGGAGGTGATAACAAGTAGTGATGATGTGAGAAGGAGATGGAGTGAGTATTTTGAAGGTTTGTTGAATGTGTTTGATGATAGAGTGGCAGATATAGGGTGTTTTGGTCGAGGTGGTGTGCAAAGTGAGAGGGTTAGGGAAAATGATTTGGTAAACAGATAAGAGGTAGTAAAAGCTTTGCGGAAGATGAAAGCCGGCAAGGCAGCGGGTTTGGATGGTATTGCAGTGGAATTTATTAAAAAAGGGGGTGACTGTATTGTTGACTGGTTGGTAAGGTTATTTAATGTATGTATGACTCATGGTGAGGTGCCTGAGGATTGGCGGAATGCGTGCATAGTGCCATTGTACAAAGGCAAAGGGGATAAGAGTGAGTGCTCAAATTACAGAGGTATAAGTTTGTTGAGTATTCCTGGTAAATTATACGGGAGGATATTGATTGAGAGGGTGAAGGCATGTACAGAGCATCAGATTGGGGAAGAGCAGTGTGGTTTCAGAAGTGGTAGAGGATGTGTGGATCAGGTGTTTGCTTTGAAGAATGTATGTGAGAAATACTTAGAAAAGCAAATGGATTTGTATGTAGCATTTATGGATCTGGAGAAGGCATATGATAGAGTTGATAGAGATGCTCTGTGGAAGGTATTAAGAATATATGGTGTGGGAGGCAAGTTGTTAGAAGCAGTGAAAAGTTTTTATCAAGGATGTAAGGCATGTGTACGTGTAGGAAGAGAGGAAAGTGATTGGTTCTCAGTGAATGTAGGTTTGCGGCAGGGGTGTGTGATGTCTCCATGGTTGTTTAATTTGTTTATGGATGGGGTTGTTAGGGAGGTAAATGCAAGAGTCCTGGAAAGAGGGGCAAGTATGAAGTCTGTTGGGGATGAGAGAGCTTGGGAAGTGAGTCAGTTGTTGTTCGCTGATGATACAGCGCTGGTGGCTGATTCATGTGAGAAACTGCAGAAGCTGGTGACTGAGTTTGGTAAAGTGTGTGAAAGTTAAGAGTAAATGTGAATAAGAGCAAGGTTATTAGGTACAGTAGGGTTGAGGGTCAAGTCAATTGGGAGGTGAGTTTGAATGGAGAAAAACTGGAGGAAGTGAAGTGTTTTAGATATCTGGGAGTGGATCTGGCAGCGGATGGAACCATGGAAGCGGAAGTGGATCATAGGGTGGGGGAGGGGGCGAAAATTCTGGGAGCCTTGAAGAATGTGTGGAAGTCGAGAACATTATCTCGGAAAGCAAAAATGGGTATGTTTGAAGGAATAGTGGTTCCAACAATGTTGTATGGTTGCGAGGCGTGGGCTATGGATAGAGTTGTGCGCAGGGGGATGGATGTGCGGGAAATGTGATGTTTGAGGACAATGTGTGGTGTGAGGTGGTTTGATCGAGTAAGTAATGTAAGGGTAAGAGAGATGTGTGGAAATAAAAAGAGCGTGGTTGAGAGAGCAGAAGAGGGTGTTTTGAAATGGTTTGGGCACATGGAGAGAATGAGTGAGGAAATGTTGACAAAGAGGATATATGTGTCAGAGGTGGAGGGAACGAGGTGAAGTAGGAGACCAAACTGGAGGTGGAAAGATGGAGTGAAAAAGATTTTGAGTGATCGGGGCCTGAACATGCAGGAGGGTGAAAGACGTGCAAGGAATAGAGTGAATTGGAACGATGTGGTATACAGGGTCGACGTTGCTGTCGTGGATTGAACCAGGGGTAAACTATGGAAAGTTTTGTGGGGCCTGGATGTGGAAATGGTGCTGTGGTTTCGGTGCGTTACACATGACAGCTAGAGACTGAGTGTGAACGAATCTGGCCTTTTGTCTTTTCCTACCGCTACCTCGCGAGGGGAGGAGGGTAATGCTATTTCATGTGTGGCGGGGTGGCGACGGAAATGAATAAAGGCAGCAAGTATGAGTATGTACATGTGTATATATGTATATGTCTGTGTGTGTATATGTATGTATACGTTGAAATGAATTGGTAGGGCATATGTGTGCGTTGTGGGCATGTATGTGTATATGGGTGGGTTGGGCCATTTTTTCGTCTGCTTCCTTGCGCTACCTCACTAACACGGGAGACAGCGACGAAGTATAATGAATAATATATATATATATATATATATTTTATATATATATATATATATCCTGGGGATAGGGGTGAAAGAATACTTCCCACGCATTCCTCGCGTGTCATAGAAAGCGACTAGAGGGGAGGGGACGGGTGCGGGGGGCCAGAAATCCTCCCATCCTTGTATTTTTTTTAACTTTCTGAAATGGGAAACAGAAGAAGGAGTCACGCGGGGAGTGCTCATCCTCCTCGAAGGCTCAGAGTGGGGTGCCTAAATGTGTGTGGATGTAACCAAGATGTGAAAAAAGGAGAGATAGGTAGTATGTTTGAGGAAAGGAACCTGGATGTTTTGGCTCTGAGAGAAACGAAGCTCAAGGGTAAAGGGGAAGAGTGGTTTGGGAATGTCTGGGGAGTAAAGTCAGGGGTTAGTGAGAGGACAAGAGCAAGGGAAGGAGTAGCAATACTCCTGAAACAGGAGTTGTGGGAGTATGTGATAGAATGTAAGAAAGTAAATTCTCGATTAATATGGGTAAAACTGAAAGTTGATGGAGAGGGTGGGTGATTATTGGTGCATATGCACCTGGGCATGAGAAGAAAGATCATGAAGGCAAGTGTTTTGGGAGCAGCTGAATGAGTGTGTTAGTGGTTTTGATGCACGAGACCGGGTTATAGTGATGGATGATTTGAATGCAAAGGTGAGTAATGTGGCAGTTGAGGGAATAATTGGTATACATGGGGTGTTCAGTGTTGTAAATGGAAATGGTGAAGAGCTTGTAGATTTATGTGCTGAAAAAGGACTGATGATTGGGAATACCTGGTTTAAAAAGCAAGATATACATAAGTATACTTATGTAAGTAGGAGAGATGGCCAGAGAGCGTTATTGGATTACGTGTTAATTGACAGGCGTGCGAAAGAGAGACTTTTGGATGTTAATGTGCTGAGAGGTGCAACTGGAGGGATGTCTGATCATTATCTTGTGGAGGCTAAGGTGAAGATTTGTATGGGTTTTCAGAAAAGAAGAGTGAATGTTGGGGTGAAGAGGGTGGTGAGAGTAAGTGAGCTTGGGAAGGAGACCTGTGTGAGGAAGTACCAGGAGAGACTGAGTACAGAATGGAAAAAGGTGAGAACAATGGAAGTAAGGGGAGTGGGGGAGGAATGGGATGTATTTAGGGAATCAGTGATGGATTGCGCAAAAGATGCTTGTGGCATGAGAAGAGTGGGAGGTGGGTTGATTAAAAAGGGTAGTGAGTGGTGGGATGAAGAAGTAAGAGTATTAGTGAAAGAGAAGAGAGAGGCATTTGGACGATTTTTGCAGGGGAAAAATGCAATTGAGTGGAGATGTATAAAAGAAAGAGACAGGAGGTCAAGAGAAAGGTGCAAGAGGTGAAAAAAAGGGCAAATGAGAGTTGGGGTGAGAGAGTATCATTAAATTTTAGGGAGAATAAAAAGATGTTCTGGAAGGAGGTAAATATAGTGCGTAAGACAAGGGGCAAATGGGAACTTCAGTGAAGGGCGCAAATGGGGAGGTGATAACAAGTAGTGATGATGTGAGAAGGAGATGGAGTGAGTATTTTGAAGGTTTGTTGAATGTGTTTGATGATAGAGTGGCAGATATAGGGTGTTTTGGTCGAGGTGGTGTGCAAAGTGAGAGGGTTAGGGAAAATGATTTGGTAAACAGATAAGAGGTAGTAAAAGCTTTGCGGAAGATGAAAGCCGGCAAGGCAGCGGGTTTGGATGGTATTGCAGTGGAATTTATTAAAAAAGGGGGTGACTGTATTGTTGACTGGTTGGTAAGGTTATTTAATGTATGTATGACTCATGGTGAGGTGCCTGAGGATTGGCGGAATGCGTGCATAGTGCCATTGTACAAAGGCAAAGGGGATAAGAGTGAGTGCTCAAATTACAGAGGTATAAGTTTGTTGAGTATTCCTGGTAAATTATATGGGAGGGTATTGATTGAGAGGGTGAAGGCATGTACAGAGCATCAGATTGGGAAGAGCAGTGTGGTTTCAGAAGTGGTAGAGGATGTGTGGATCAGGTGTTTGCTTTGAAGAATGTATGTGAGAAATACTTAGAAAAGCAAATGGATTTGTATGTAGCATTTATGGATCTGGAGAAGGCATATGATAGAGTTGATAGAGATGCTCTGGTGAAGGTATTAAGAATATATGGTGTGGGAGGCAAGTTGTTAGAAGCAGTGAAAAGTTTTTATCAAGGATGTAAGGCATGTGTACGTGTAGGAAGAGAGGAAAGTGATTGGTTCTCAGTGAATGTAGGTTTGCGGCAGGGGTGTGTGATGTCTCCATGGTTTTTTAAATTTGTTTATGGATGGGGTTGTTAGGGAGGTAAATGCAAGAGTCCTGGAAAGAGGGGCAAGTATGAAGTCTGTTGGGGATGAGAGAGCTTGGGAAGTGAGTCAGTTGTTGTTCGCTGATGATACAGCGCTGGTGGCTGATTCATGTGAGAAACTGCAGAAGCTGGTGACTGAGTTTGGTAAAGTGTGTGAAAGTTAAGAGTAAATGTGAATAAGAGCAAGGTTATTAGGTACAGTAGGGTTGAGGGTCAAGTCAATTGGGAGGTGAGTTTGAATGGAGAAAAACTGGAGGAAGTGAAGTGTTTTAGATATCTGGGAGTGGATCTGGCAGCGGATGGAACCATGGAAGCGGAAGTGGATCATAGGGTGGGGGAGGGGGCGAAAATTCTGGAGCCTTGAAGAATGTGTGGAAGTCGAGAACATTATCTCGGAAAGCAAAAATGGGTATGTTTGAAGGAATAGTGGTTCCAACAATGTTGTATGGTTGCGAGGCGTGGGCTATGGATAGAGTTGTGCGCAGGGGATGGATGTGCGGGAAATGTGATGTTTGAGGACAATGTGTGGTGTGAGGTGGTTTGATCGAGTAAGTAATGTAAGGGTAAGAGAGATGTGTGGAAATAAAAAGAGCGTGGTTGAGAGAGCAGAAAGAGGGTGTTTGAAATGGTTTGGGCACATGGAGAGAATGAGTGAGGAAATGTTGACAAAGAGGATATATGTGTCAGAGGTGGAGGGAACGAGGTGAAGTAGGAGACCAAACTGGAGGTGGAAAGATGGAGTGAAAAAGATTTTGAGTGATCGGGGCCTGAACATGCAGGAGGGTGAAAGACGTGCAAGGAATAGAGTGAATTGGAACGATGTGGTATACAGGGGTCGACGTGCTGTCAGTGGATTGAATCAAGGCATGTGAAGCGTCTGGGGTAAACCATGGAAAGCTGTGTAGGTATGTATATTTGCGTGTGTGGACGTATGTATATACATGTGTATGGGGGTGGGTTGGGCCATTTCTTTCGTCTGTTTCCTTACGCTACCTCGCAAACGCGGGAGACAGCGACAAAGCAAAAAAAAAAAAAAAAAATATATATATATATATTTTTTTTATCATACTTTTTTATTATACTTTTTATTATACTTATTATACTTATACATCGACACATGCAAATATACACACCTGTACATTTCAGCGTATACATACATATATACACATTTACATATTCACTTCTCCAGATCCATAAATGCTACATACAAATCCATTTGCTTTTCTAAGTATTTCTCACATACATTCTTCAAAGCAAACACCTGATCCACACATCCTCTACCACTTCTGAAACCACACTGCTCTTCCCCAATCTGATGCTCTCTACATGCCTTCACCCTCTCAATCAATACCCTCCCATATAATTTACCAGGAATACTCAACAAACTTATACCTCTGTAATTTGAGCACTCACTCTTATCCCCTTTGCCTTTGTACAATGGCACTATGCACGCATTCCGCCAATCCTCAGGCACCTCACCATGAGTCATACATACATTAAATAACCTTACCAACCAGTCAACAATACAGTCACCCCCTTTTTTAATAAATTCCACTGCAATACCATCCAAACCTGCTGCCTTGCCGGCTTTCATCTTCCGCAAAGCTTTCACTACCTCTTCTCTGTTTACCAAATCATTTTCCCTAACCCTCTCACTTTGCACACCACCTCGACCAAAACACCCTATATCTGCCACTATATCATCAAACACATTCAACAAACCTTCAAAATACTCACTCCATCTCCTTCTCACATCACCACTACTTGTTATCACCTCCCCATTTGCGCCCTTCACTGAAGTTCCCATTTGCTCCCTTGTCTTACGCACTTTATTTACCTCCTTCCAGAACATCTTTTTATTCTCCCTAAAATTTAATGATACTCTCTCACCCCAATTCTCATTTGCCCTTTTTTTTCACCTCTTGCACCTTTCTCTTGACCTCCTGTCTCTTTCTTTTATACATCTTCCACTCAATTGCATTTTTTCCCTGCAAAAATCGTCCAAATGCCTCTCTCTTCTCTTTCACTAATATTCTTACTTCTTCATCCCACCACTCACTACCCTTTCTAATCAACCCACCTCACACTCTTCTCATGCCACAAGCATCTTTTGCGCAATCCATCACTGATTCCCTAAATACATCCCATTCCTCCCCCACTCCCCTTACTTCCATTGTTCTCACCTTTTTCCATTCTGTACTCAGTCTCTCCTGGTACTTCCTCACACAGGTCTCCTTCCCAAGCTCACTTACTCTCACCACCCTCTTCACCCCAACATTCACTCTTCTTTTCTGAAAACCCATACAAATCTTCACCTTAGCCTCCACAAGATAATGATCAGACATACCTCCAGTTGCACCTCTCAGCACATTAACATCCAAAAGTCTCTCTTTCGCACGCCTGTCAATTAACACGTAATCCAATAACGCTCTCTGGCTATCTCTCCTACTTACATAAGTATACTTATGTATATCTCGCTTTTTAAACCAGGTATTCCCAATCATCAGTCCTTTTTCAGCACATAAATCTACAAGCTCTTCACCATTTCCATTTACAACACTGAACACCCCATGTATACCAATTATTCCCTCAACTGCCACATTACTCACCTTTGCATTCAAATCATCCATCACTATAACCCGGTCTCGTGCATCAAAACCACTAACACACTCATTCAGCTGCTCCCAAAACACTTGCCTCTCATGATCTTTCTTCTCATGCCCAGGTGCATATGCACCAATAATCACCCACCTCTCTCCATCAACTTTCAGTTTTACCCATATTAATCGAGAATTTACTTTCTTACATTCTATCACATACTCCCACAACTCCTGTTTCAGGAGTATTGCTACTCCTTCCCTTGCTCTTGTCCTCTCACTAACCCCTGACTTTACTCCCCAGACATTCCCAAACCACTCTTCCCCTTTACCCTTGAGCTTCGTTTCACTCAGAGCCAAAACATCCAGGTTCCTTTCCTCAAACATACTACCTATCTCTCCTTTTTTCACATCTTGGTTACATCCACACACATTTAGGCACCCCACTCTGAGCCTTCGAGGAGGATGAGCACTCCCCGCGTGACTCCTTCTGTTTCCCATTTTAGAAAGTTAATGCAAGGAGGGGAGGATTTCTGGCCCCCCGCTCCCGTCCCCTCTAGTCGCTTTCTATATATATATATATATATATATATATATATATATATATATATATATATATATATATATATATATATATATTATTTATCCTACACTGTCGCTGTCCACCGTGTTAGCGAGGTAGCGCAAGGAAACAGACGAAAGAATGGCCCAAACCACCCACATACACATGTATATACATACAAGTCCACACACGCACTTATATATACCTATACATATAAATTCACACACAGACATATACATATATAATGTACATGATTCATAGTCTGCCCTTATTCATTCCCGTCGCCACCCCGCCACACATGAAATGAAAACCCCCTCCCCCCCCGTATGTGCATGAGGTAGCGCTGGGAAAAGACAACAAAGGCAACATTCGTTCACACTTAGTCTCTAGCTGTCATGTATAATGCACCGAAACCACAGCTCCCTTTCCACATCCAGGCTTCACAGAACTTTTCATGGTTTACCCCAGACCCTTCACATGCCCTCGTTCAATCCATTAACAGCACGTCGACCCCAGTATACCACATCGTCCCAATTCACTCTATTCCTTGCACGCTTTTCACCCTCCTGCATGTTCAGGCCCCGATCACTCAAAATCTTTTTCACTCCATCTTTCCACCTCCAATTTGATCTCCCACTTCTCGTTCCCTCCACCTCTGACACATATATCCTCTTTGTCAATCTTCCCTTTCATTACTTACTCGAACAAACCACCTCACACCACATATTGTCCTCAAACACCTCATTTCCAGCACATCCAACCTCCTGCGCACAACTCTATCCATGGCCCACGCCTCGCAACCATATAACATTGTTGGAACTACTATTCCTTCAAACATACCCATTTTTGCTTTCCAAGATAATGTTTTCGACTTCCACACATTTTTCAACCCTCTCAGAACTTTCGTCCCCTCCCCCACCCTATGATTCACTTCCGCTTCCATGGTTCCATCCGCTGCCAAATCCACTCCCAGATATCTAAAACACTTCACTTCCTCCAGTTTTTCTCCATTCAAACTTACCTCCCAGTTGACGTCCCTCAACCCTAATGTACCTAATAACCTTGCTCTTATTCACATGTACTCTCAGCTTTCCTCTTTCATACACTTCACCAGACTCAGTCACCAGCTTCTGCAGTTCCTCACCCGAATCAGCCACCAGCGAACAACAACTGACTCACTTCCCAAGCTCTCTCATCCCCAACAGACTTCATACTTGCCCCTCTTACCAAAACTCTTGCATTCACCTCCCTAACAATCCCCATCCATAAACAAATTAAACAACAATGGAGACATCACACACCCCTGCCGCAAAGCAACATTCACTGACAACCAATCACTTTCCTCCCTTCCTACACGTACACATGCCTTGCATCCTCGATAAAAACTTTTCACTGCTTCTAACAACTTGCCTCCCACACCATATATTCTTAATACCTTCCACAGAGCATCTCTGTCAACTCTTATCATATGCCTTCTCCAGATCCATAAATGCTACATACAGTTCCATTTGCTTTTCTAAGTATTTCTCACGTACATTTTTCATAGCAAACACCAGATCCTTCCCCAGTCTGATGCTCTGTACATGCCTTCACCCTCTCATTCAATACCCTCCCATATAGTTTCCCAGGAATACTCAACAAACTTATACCTCTGTGATTTGAGCACTCACTTTTATCCCCTTTGCCTTTGTGGATGAGAGAGTTTGGGAAGCGAGTCAGTTGTTGTTCGCTGATGACACAGTGCTGGTGGCTGATTCATGTGAGAAACTGCAGAAGCTGGTGACTGAGTTTGGTAAAGTGTTTGAAAGTAGAAAGTTGAGAGTAAATGTGAATAAGAGCAATATTATTAGGTACAGTATGCTTGAGGGTCAATCAATTGGGAGGTAAGTTTGAATGGAGAAAAACTGGAGAAAGTGAAGTGTTTTAGATATCTGGGAGTGGATCTGGCAGCGGATGGAACCATGGAAGCGGAAGGGAATCATAGGGTGGGGGAGGGGGCGAAAATTCTGGGAGTCTTGAAGAATGTGTGGAAGTCGAGAACATTATCTCGGAATGCAAAAATGGCTATGTTTGAAGGAATAGTTGTTCCAACAATGTTGTATGGTTGCGAGTCGTGGGCTATGGATAGAGTTGTGCACAGGAGGGTGGATGTGCTGGAAATGAGATGCTTGAGGACAATATGTGGTGTGAGGTGGTTTGATCGAGTAAGTAATGTAAGGGTAAGAGAGATGTGTGGTAATAAAGAGTGTGGTTGAGAGAGCAGAAGAGGGTGTTTTGAAATGGTTTGGTCACATGGAGAGAATGAGTGAGGAAAGATTGACAAAGAGGATATATGTGTCAGAGGTGGAGGGAACGAAAAGTGGGAGACCAAATTGGAGGTGGAAAGATGGAGTGAAAAAGATTTTGAGTGATCGGGGCCTGAACATGCAGGAGGGTGAAAGGCGCGCAAGGAATAGAGTGAATTGGAACGATGTGGTATACCGGGGTCGACCGGAGTACATCCCGTTGCTCAGCTACAGGAGACGAAGGGTATTCGAGTACATAGTAATCGAATAATCATTTCCCTATTAGGGGCGATCATAGCCTAGCCATAGCGCTCCCGCCTGTTGCACAGGGGTCCCGGGTTCGATCCTGGCTGTTGGAGGTTTGTATGTTCTATGAAGGTGCGCGTTCATATGCACTTTGTCCGTATATATATGTGTGATTATACTTAAATGTTGCTTCCCGTGTCAAGCGAGGTAGTGCCAGGAAACAGACGAAGAATGGCCCATCCACTCATATTGGTGGGTTAGGATTATCAACGTAAGTATGGACCATGGTGAAGTGTCTGAGGATTGCTGGCTTGCATGCATAGTGCCATTTTACAAAGGCAAGGGGATAAAGTGAGTGTTCAAACTACAAGGGTATAAGTTTGGTGAGCATTCCTGGGAAATTGTATGGGAGGGTATAGAATGAGAGGGTGAAGGCATGTACAGAGCATCAGATTGGAGAAGAGCAGTGTGGTTTCATAGATGGTAGATGATGTGTGGATCATGTGTTTGCTTTGAAGAATGTATGTGAGAAATGCTTAGAAAAACAGAGGATTTGTATGTAGCATTTATGGATCCGGAGAAGGTACACTATAGGGTTGACAGAGATGCTTTGTGGAAGGTTTTAAGAGTATATGGTGTGGGAGGTAAGTTGCTAGCAGCATTGAAAAGTTTTTGCCAAGGATGTAATGCATGTGTATGAGTAGGAAGAGAGGAGAGTGATTGGTTCCCAGTGAATGTCGGTTTGCAGCAGGGGTGTGTGATGTCCTCATGGTTGTTTAATTTGTTTATGGCTGGGGTAGTTAGGGAGATAAATGCAAGTTTTGAGAGAGGAGCACGTATGCAATCTGTTGTGGATGAGAGGGCCTGGGAAGTGTCAGTTGTTGCTCACCAATAATCAAGCTCTAGTGACTGATTCGAGTGAGATTCTGCAGAAGTTAGTGACTGAGTTAGGAAAAGTGTGTGAAAGGAGAAAGTTGAGAGTTAACGTGAACAAGAGCAAGGTTATTACGTTCTGTAGGGTTGAGGGACAAGATAATTGGGATGTAAGTTTGAAATGGAGAAAAATTGGGGGAAGCAAAACATTTTAGATATCTGGGAGTGGACTTGGCAGCGGATGGAACCATGGAAGCAGAAGTGAGTCCAGGATGGGGAGGGGGCGAAGGTTCTAGGAGCGATGAACAATGTGTGGAAGGAGAGAACGTTATCTTGGAGAGCAAAAATAGTAGCTCGTTATATGGTTGTGAGGCATGGCCTATAGATGGGGTTGTACGGAGGAGGGTAGATAAGCTGGAGATGAAATGTTTGACAATATGTGGTGTGAGGTGGTTTGACCGAGTAAGTAATGAAAGGGTAAGAGGGATGTGTGGTAATATAAAGAATGTGGTTGAGAAAGCAGAAGATGGTGTGTTGAAATAGTTTGGAAATATAGAGAGTATGAGTGAGGAAAGATTGACAAAGAGGATATAAGTGTCAGAGGTGGAAAGAACACGAAGTGGGAGACCAAATTGGAGGTGTAAGGATGGAGTGAGAAAGATTTTGAGCACTCGGGGCCTGAACATATCAGGGGGGAAGGGGGGAAAGGCATGCAAGGAATAGAGTGAATGGGAACGGTGTGGTATACCGGGGTTGACGGGCTGTCAATGGACCGAACCAGGGCACGTGAAGCATCTGGGGTAAACCATGGAAAGGTCTGTGGGGCCTGGCTGTGGATTTGGGAGCTGAGATTCCTATGTATTACACGTGAGAGTTAGAGACTTGAGTGTGAATGAATGTGGCCCACTTTTATCTGTGTTCCTGGTGATACTTCACCGAAGAGGGGGAAGCGATGCTGTTTCCTGTGGAGCGGGTTAGCGCCAGAAATGGATGAAGGCAAGCAAGTATGAATATGTACATGTGTATATATGTATATGTCTGTGTATGTATGTCTATGTATATGTATGTATATTTGCGTATATGGGTGTTATGTATATATGTATACTATATTTTTTAATTTATTATTATACTTTGTCGCTGTCTCCCGCGTTTGCGAGGTAGCGCAAGGAAACAGACGAAAGAAATGGCCCAACCCCCCCCCCCCATACACATGTATATACATACGTCCACACACGCAAATATACATACCTACACAGCTTTCCATGGTTTACCCCAGACGCTTCACATGCCCTGCTTCAATCCACTGACAGCACGTCAACCCCGGTATACCACATCGCTCCAATTCACTCTATTCCTTGCCCTCCTTTCACCCTCCTGCATGTTCAGGCCCCGATCACACAAAATCTTTTTCACTCCATCTTTCCACCTCCAATTTGGTCTCCCTCTTCTCCTTGTTCCCTCCACCTCCGACACATATATCCTCTTGGTCAATCTTTCCTCACTCATCCTCTCCATGTGCCCAAACCACTTCAAAACACCCTCTTCTGCTCTCTCAACCACGCTCTTTTTATTTCCACACATCTCTCTTACCCTTACGTTACTCACTCGATCAAACCACCTCACACCACACATTGTCCTCAAACATCTCATTTCCAGCACATCCATCCTCCTGCGCACAACTCTATCCATAGCCCACGCCTCGCAACCATACAACATTGTTGGAACCACTATTCCTTCAAACATACCCATTTTTGCTTTCCGAGATAATGTTCTCGACTTCCACACATTCTTCAAGGCCCCCAGGATTTTCGCCCCCTCCCCCACCCTATGATCCACTTCCGCTTCCATGGTTCCATCCGCTGCCAGATCCACTCCCAGATATCTAAAACACTTCACTTCCTCCAGTTTTTCTCCATTCAAACTCACCTCCCAATTGACTTGACCCTCAACCCTACTGTACCTAATAACCTTGCTCTTATTCACATTTACTCTTAACTTTCTTCTTCCACACACTTTTCCAAACTCAGTCACCAGCTTCTGCAGTTTCTCACATGAATCAGCCACCAGCGCTGTATCATCAGCGAACAACAACTGACTCACTTCCCAAGCTCTCTCATCCCCAACAGACCTCATACTTGCCCCTCTTTCCAAAACTCTTGCATTTACCTCCCTAACAACCCCATCCATAAACAAATTAAACAACCATGGAGGCATCACACACCCCTGCCGCAAACCTACATTCACTGAGAACCAATCACTTTCCTCTCTTCCTACACGTACACATGCCTTACATCCTCGATGAAAACTTTTCACTGCTTCTAACAACTTTCCTCCCACACCATATATTCTTAATACCTTCCACAGAGCATCTCTATCAACTCTATCATATGCCTTCTCCAGATCCATAAATGCTACATACAAATCCATTTGCCTTTCTAAGTATTTCTCACATACATTCTTCAAAGCAAACACCTGATCCACACATCCTCTACCACTTCTGAAACCACACTGCTCTTCCCCAATCTGATGCTCTGTACATGCCTTCACCCTCTCAATCAATACTCTCCCATATAATTTACCAGGAATACTCAACAAACTTATACCTCTGTAATTTGAGCACTCACTCTTATCCCCTTTGCCTTTGTACAATGGCACTATGCACGCATTCCGCCAATCCTCAGGCACCTCACCATGAGTCATACATACATTAAATAACCTTACCAACCAGTCAACAATACAGTCACCCCCTTTTTTAATAAATTCCACTGCAATACCATCCAAAACTGCTGCCTTGCCGGCTTTCATCTTCCGCAAAGCTTTCACTACCTCTTCTCTGTTTACCAAATCATTTTCCCTAACCCTCTCACTTTGCACACCACCTCGACCAAAACACTCTATATCTGCCACTCTATCATCAAACACATTCAACAAACCTTCAAAATACTCACTCCATCTCCTTCTCACATCACCACTACTTGTTATCACCTCCCCACTTGCGCCCTTCACCGAAGTTCCCATTTGCTCCCTTGTCTTACGCACTTTATTTGCCTCCTTCCAGAACATCTTTTTATTCTCCCTAAAATTTAATGATACTCTCTCACCCCAACTCTCATTTATCTTTAGTAATATTATCATTATTTTCATACTTTCTCGCTGTCTCCCGCGTTAGCGAGGTAGCGCAAGGAAACTGACGAAAGAATGGCCCAACCCACCCACATACACATCTATATACATATATGTCCACACACACCCATATACATACCTATACATTTCATCGTATACGTACATATACATACACAGACATATACACATATAGACATGTACATATTCATACTTGCTGCCTTCATCCATTCCCATCACCGCCCTCTCCCCCTGCGCGAGGTAGAGCCAGGAGGGGAGGGGGTGGCATTTCATGTGTGGCACGGTGGCGACGAGAATGGATGAAGGCAGCAAGTATGAATATGTACATGTGTATATATGTATATGTCTGTGTAAGTATATGTATGTATACGCTGAATTTATAGGTATGTATATGTGCATGTGTGAGCGTTTATTTATATACATGTGTATGTGGGTGGGTTGGCCAATTCTTTCGTCTGTTTCCTTGCACTACCTCGCTAATGCGGGAGACTGCGACTAAGTATAATGAATATAAATAAATCTACATTTTCATATACATATTTGCCATTTCCTGCATCAGCGAGGTAGCATCAAGAAAAGAAAACTGAGCTTTTGAGGGAAAATCCTCACTTGGCCCCCTTCTCTGCTCCTTTTGGAAAAGTAAAAACTGGAGGGGAGGATTTCCAACTCCCGCTCCATATATACTTTATCATTAACATCATTAAAACCACAGATGGAAGCAACATGTCTACACTGTAGCAATGAAAATGGTTAGGTGAAAAGCTTAACCTGCAGGGTTTACAGCAATAGCAGAGTTATTTAGACCAAATGCTGTCTTCTAAATAAGTATAGGATACAAGTTATCCCTTTGTTCTAGCTTTGGCATCTAAGCAAGCATCTCATGAACCTAAATTATACAAACAAACAGTTTTAAGATGACTCTATGGGAGATAGATGCATATATGCTCAAGGTAGGGAAAACATTTCCTATGATTAAACTCTTACATTCGATTTGCGTAAAGGTATGTTGCACCTTTTTCAGATCATTCTAATCATTTTAGTATCATCTGATGGTGCTATTGATGAGGCACCAGGGATACCCAAAACCATAGCAGCTGCTTTAAAGACTTAAGGATAGCCTTGATGCATTTGTGCACTAAAACAAATGGATCAGGGTTTTCTTCATTAGGTCTTATAGAATGGCAGATAGTGTCTTTACTCCTTGCTATTGTTGATGCACTCTTGCCAAATATTTCTGAGACTCCTTTAGTCAGTCATTGCAGAATTATGGACTTGCATGTTTGGAAAAGATTTCCATTTTGTTGTTGATATTCTTTGGCAAATACAGAATGACATGGCCACTGATGAAAGAAAGGTAGATGTCCAGATCGAGAAAATATTTTCATGTATTGACTTGGATACAGGGATAAACACTCACTGAGTAGCAAACTAAGTTATCCAGTTAGTGTATACAATCCAGACTGTTAAATACAAACTGTAATGTGCTGTCAAATTTAGGTCTCGCTGAACTGAATCACCAAGCACTTCCTTCCAAGCTCTCATCACTGCCAGTTACATCATGGGGAATGGGACTTTTATCAGATGAAGGCAGGGTAACAGCAAAAGTTTGAGGTTAGTAAACATTTCCCTCATTTACCTGCACTCTAAGGTGATGTCTGGATAAAAAATGAGAACTTGCCCCTAGCTCTTGATGAAGGGATGATGAAAAATGTGAATCATTGGTTTCAAAGGAAATAGATACTCATAGATTCCTAGAAATCCAAGGCTAAATTGAATGATACTTGCTGTATAAAGACAGTGTTTTAATTAGTTCCAAAATCATGTAAGGTTAATGTGAGGACAATGAGTCTGTACTTTTGTGCTAAGTAAGAAACACTGAGCTAGAGCTGCCCCCTGCCAGTGGCCTCTTGAGGGTGAGGCACTTAAAAGGCTAAAAAGCAGCACCGGAATTCCCAGAGGGTTTGGGCAGCAGAGAGACAGATAGACAGACTAATTCTAAGTGGTAAAGGTACTTGTGAAACAAAAAGCAGGATAGAGATAACTAACAGTAAGCTGGTATAAAATGAAAACGTCCTTATTTTTTGGTACCACTGTGCATGACACAGGACAGATTTAGAGTTCATATAGTTCAAACTAAATGGAATAATAAGCAAGAGGGTTACAACTTGCTAAGGTGAAAGATACAGTATCATTTACATTAATCTTTGTGTTTAATATGGCTCTCAGGCAAGTTCAAAAACATTACACTAAGAAAAAGACATACTCTAGGATAAACTCTCCCACTGTATGTCAAGCATGCAGTTATACACAGTCACACATTTAATAGTGATAACTAAAAAGTTCATTCACATTAAATTTTGTACAAATCAGTTACATTACTTTCATTATTAATATAAACATATGATTAATAATCTAAGGCTATCAAATTACACTACTGTACAGTAAATATGTGCATGAACTAGAGTAATGGTATATCTCTGAATTCATTTTCAGATACATAATTCATGTAAACCACAGAAAGAGAAGCAATGTAAGGACCAATCCAAGAAAACTCTGGTTTCACATACTACATTTGACATTTCTGAAGACATTCTGTATGTTCCTTCTGTATGAAAACATGGCCAACTCCAAATCTATAAAATTTGTATTTTGATACCATCATGCACAAAAATTATGAGCATCTATTAAAGTACAAAAGTTGATAAAATGCATCATAAAACTGTGTTATTACTTGGATCCTTATCAACCTGTACATGACACTATAAAGGAAAGAACAAAAGATGATAGTATTTCTGTAATGCTCGCATTTTATTCTATAGTAGTTAGAAATTGATATTCTTTAAACTGAAATACACTGCACTTCAGTCAATAAAAAATATATCAAATATTGGAATGATTTGACACAGTGGTTTTCCTTTTTTAGTGAAGGTACCCTAAATTTATATATCATATTTTGCTGTACCCCTGACCCATACATTATAACTTACACCTTATTCATGTGCTATTGCAGGCATTTTTCAGTTTGTACAGTCAGAGTATCGGACCATTGGTTAATCTATTAAAAACTGAAAAATAAAATGTCAGATTTCAATTGAAATGTAAAAGAATAAAATGTAAACTAAAATGTGATGTCATGAAAGAAAACAATAATGGCACCACTAGGAAATTCTATGGCAATGCGATTCATCCGATACCTGAGAAAGGCATACAACACACTGGCATGGACTGATTTTATGTATGTTTTACAGGAACTTTACTTATTCAATCACTCACACTCATTCAGTGAAATGAAAATGAAAAAAATGGAAGGGAAAAGGATGATTTTCAAACAGTTGTATTGTATCAGACGACACTAATTCCTGTGCTCTTACATGCTTAATAGTCTTGTTCAGGTCCTATTATAGTTATCCCAACTATCTTGATATATTATCTGCAATCTGTAACAGCTTTATTAGACCAGCCAATCACAGTATTTACAAATGAAACACTTGTTATCTCTTCAGCCAGGATCAATCCTGCTTTGTACCAGTCTATTACTTGGATCCTTAACCAATGTAGCATGTGTTATAAAGGGAAAAGATAAGAGTAAAGTATGCATTTTGTCCATCAATTTAAAGCAATCTTATCAAAAGTGAAATACATGACACTTTAGACATTGAAAAATACAAATTAAAGTACTAGAAAGAATATAATGAAACTAAAACCTGTCATTCATTGATTTTATGGTCATATCTAAGAAGTACTCTTCTAATTTCATTACTCATGCAGTCTTGCCATAAACTAAAAAATGCAAAAAAAAAAAGAAAAAAAGAAAAAGCAAAAACAAAGGGAAAGGTTGACTCCGAAATCTGGTTTGCCAAATGGACTCTGGACTCTGATATGCTTAGTGCAGTAGTTCTGTTCATTTTAGGCAGTTCACTTCTAATGACCTTTGCAGGTGATGAGAGAAATTCTAAATGATCAGTCAGTCTAAGCAGACAGATCCTGTTATAATGCCACTTCTGTGATATAGCCAGTTAATCACCAAAAAATCATTAGCTGCAGGGAAGTAAGTGAGCATTCTGTGCTAAGAAGAGAAGAATGGTGAATATTCTCTGACCTTCCAGTGTTAAAGTTCATGAACTAGTTTAAAACAAAATCACTGATGTTCTACACTTAAGATGGCTGGAGGAACATACTTCATTAAATGCAAAGATGGCAGTAAAAACAAAATAAATACTAGATCTCCTTCAACCAGAATGCATCCACAGATCTCAAAGCAATGTTTGTGACTATATGCTGGTCATAGGAATAAAACGTATTAAACTTTCATCCAACCCTTATCTATTAATAAAGCAACATATTTTTCATAAGGGATATAATACCATCCCCGAAGGGAACTGGGAAAAGGCTATACTAAAAGACTGATGAGATACTTATCAAAACTGTCTATTGGCTACTCTTTACAGTCTGTACAGTATGTATGTTGTACTACCACTTCCTTAAACAGAGAAGGACACTACTGTCTGATTTGAACAAAATATCATACATAAAAATCTAAATACTTCTTGATTTGCCCTTATAACAATACTAAATCAAAGAATAAACACTGACAGATCCTTTTTGGCTCTTAAACAGCAGCAGACATCAAATGTTGTGCTTTCAAAAAACAGCGGCCAACAACAGTTTACATACCAACTTTTCCTGCATCTGCTGAAACATCCAACCACTAGTAGTCTGTAAAGGTTTCTTCTAACACTATGAATGAAAGGGAAAATACTTGCTATCCTTATTACCCTGACAATCACCATTATAAGTGCATCATCTTCCGTATGATGATCGTGTATACACAGTGATACAGAAAGTAAGTCCTTTTGTTGGATGACCAACTTCATTAGGAGGAACACTTATGATATGTATCAGTTAGTCAGGAAAGTGAAGAATTACATGAGAAGTGTGAAGAAGTATCTGACCTTGTGATTTTAGTGGGTTAAAAAAAGGAAGAGAGAAAAAAAGGTGTCACACTGAACTGCACTTATGGAAAAAATTATGTTACAAATGTACATAATTTTCTATCTATATAATTGTGGGGTAATGAGATCCTTGTTAAAAGTTGCTTGGGCCAAAAAAATCCATGGCCACTCAATCCTCTTACATTTGCATGTAATGAATTAAGTATGTATGAAATAAGACCAGCATTTTCAGAATAAATAAACAAAGGTTTAGATATCCTCCCTACACTTGTGATCCAATCTCCCTCAAACTTAATTTTGGTGTAGAAGTTTAAACATTTACATTTTTTTTCATTATATCTAATGTTGTGCCTACTCACCAAATATGAGCACAATATAAAGCAAGCTCAGCAGAAAGGAGCATCACCTCTTAACAAAAGCTGTCAAGCATGTCAATCATACACCCTCTGGAGGCTCACTTTGCACTGAACCAGGCCACCACAAAGAGAGAATACAACTTTGTGTATTTTCTGTTACTTTTGAATGATGGACTGCTATCTAATTTTTTTTCTTTTGCAAAATCCATGATGGAATTTCCAAAACATGCCTGCCATTCAAGGGTTATGAGTGTTTCCTTTAAGTGATTTTTAAATATTTACTTATCTCACACAAATCTGACAGAAAATACACTACATAGAATTCCAGATTAGATAAGATATCAAAAAGTAACCCCTTAATCATACTTACATAAGCAGTGCTCATTCAAGTTTGCATTTAACACCAAACTCAGCCAGTAAACTCGGTGATATTGTAGACAAAAAAATAAAATTAGTTGAGAACTATAGACCAACTCAGCAGGTGTAGACAGCAGGTGTCAAAAAAGTGCAACATCCAGACCAAGAAATATTAAAGCAGCACCCTGCATCATCTTAAATTCTCCATGTTAAAATTGATGATCCTATTTTGTGATTAAACAAGGCTACCAGGCTAGTCCTAACATCTCTCCACATATACGTATCCTGTTCTAACAAACATTTTCTCTTGCCTATTCTTTTCTTGCTGTGAATCACTGTATATTCAAAGTGATTTAAAGAGGGAAGGGAACTGTAGCGTTGGAGGTGTGGAGGCACAAAGGGGTCAATTTCCTTTATGTCTTTACTTTCTCGACTTTTCTTTTCTTTTACTTAATTTTGCTTCCTAAAAGAAGGCAGAAACAGAGAAAGTATTTCTCAATTTTTCTGGTCCTTTCTTTGTGCTTCATATGAAGCCTGGACTCAATCAGGACTTTTTCCACAACGAGCCTTCAGTATGAAAAAATTTAAAAAGCAATAAAAGATCTTGATAATGATCACTTAACAATGAAAAGTCTGGCTTTTTACTACTTTTACTAATGCAGATGACCACAAAATGAAACCGGAATTCTGTGAGGAATGAATACTCATGTTTTAGCCTTAAATATTTTGGAACATTTGACAGTGCTTAACACAAAGGACTGGGAATTTTCAATGCTTCTTGAAAAATATATAAAGATATTCTTTCCACATTGTACTCAGAAGTTATTCCTCATGCAAGCATGCCTTAAGAGATAGGGTGCCCCAAAACAGTGTGATAAGATTGCTTCAATGGAATGCTTACTCTGAGACCTGTGCTTTGATGGATAATTCCACACAATGCTTTTCTGCACATGGAAGCAAGCAAAATGGAAAATCACACTGATGGAACCTAGAAGCATCCTGTGTTTAGGATGACATCATTGCTGCTCATTAAAAAACTCAGTTGAGGGTTATCTCACAATGGTGCTACATTAAAAACTCTATTATAGGTCCTGATGAAAGTAAGTTGGCATATAACTTGTCAGTAAATATACTATGAAAAGACAGATGGAAAATGTTCTTTCAGTAAACAGGTGAAAGACACTGCACCTAAATGTCCTAAAATATCTGCATACCTGTGCATTACCTACAAGCTAAGGGATACAAAACCCTATGTACTTAAGTCTATCAGAAAATAACCAAGACCATGTTATACATCTTGTGGGAAGCACACTCAATGCATCTGACCCAATGCCATACTTCCAGACACTCCAGTGTAGAAAAGCTGAGTATCATGTCTGTCCAACTGTGCAGTTCCCTCCCTCAAGAATATATTATAAAACGAGAAGTACCACAACTAACTACCTGTTACATGTTCCACAAATTACGCAACTCTGTTGCTCATACTATCAAGACTATGCAAAATCTTGTAAATGAACAGCTAATAAACAAAATGATACTCAGCATCAAAATCAAATGATTGAACTTGCCCTGACGTGTATCAGTAAAAGTATCAATGCACAAAAAAAAAAAATAGATAACAGAACAGAATATGTGGTGTGTCTATCTTGTTAAAAATAATGCTACTTAGAAAGTGCATCTAAACCTATGTAAAATTACATAAAAGTTTCCCTGCTAATACTGTGACGTAAATCAAAGGAAAGGAGTCCCCTTATCCCTTCATAACTTATGATATAGTTTCATGCACAGATTAGGTCTTTTTAGAGTCTTCAAAGGTTTTCTCTAAGGCCATCTCAAGCACAGTTTCAGAATCCAAATTTAGTCATCTCGGACACTTAAGAGGGGTTCACTACTGCACATCAAAATCTTTGAGTTATATTTCTGGCAAAAACCTCATCAAATTAAAATACAAATGAGAAAAAGTTCATAGCTTCTTCAACTTTATTACAAAGTCTAGCATTAATTGTACTGTACAATGAGAACTTGCATCATCAAGATCATAACTACTTTTTTAGTTTTTATAAAAGAGAGTGTGTGATGATACTATGTAGTAAATCTATTTAGAAAAGATATTTACCACCAATCCTACTGACAAGGTATCACCAAAAAGTAGATAATACTGTAGTCAAGGTAATTTTGATAGCGTTTTTCTAAACTAATTGTTCTTGCTTCATGATATGGCATATAATAAAAATAACAAAAATCTCCATTAAATATTACATATCTTTCAAACTCTGGTTTAAAAGCCCTTATATTCTTCCTAATCACCTTAATCTATCTATTTCTAAAATCACAAAGCTAAGCTTAAATACATTCCATAGTGGATTTGCGTCCTGATTTTCTTTTACCACTGGAGGCGGGGGGTACAACAACCAAACTGCCCTCACTCTGTCGCATTTTTCTGTTTTGAAGAAATAACACAATATCAAGATTTAATACATATATTATAAATTGCTCTTATGTAGAGTAAAGGAGCATTTTATGTTATGAGGGAAACTAGAGTATTACGGTAATATAAAGATGAGATATGTACTCCATATACATGATATGATTTCCAGGAAGGATGACTTGAAGAATGATTTGTGGGTAGGTTGTCTTTAGGAAATCAGTTTCGTTTGTAAAACTTCTGAGGTTCAATAACCTGTGAACAATGGAAACCCAATCCTTTAACTTACCTAGCAAAAGAAAAGAAAAACCTTGTAACATAAGAAGATTATTTTTCTTCTGTTCAACAAACTGCTCATGTGAAGATATCAAGTGTGCAATGTACCAACTGTATCTTGAAAGCTAAAAAGCATGCTACAAATTGGTCTAGCTAAGTGGCAGTTTAGCTTAACCCCTCAGGCAGTATTTCATCAAGATATAGATAAAAAATATTCCAGCTTCCCAAAGAAACTTGTCAACTCATAACAATAACTGACATCAGAGGTAGGTATGTAAATAACTGTAGGTCTCAACTGTTTACAAGATGTCTGACAAACTCCTACGCAGACTAGTGTCTGTGATTACAAAGCAAGACAGATTTCACATGAAAAGGCAATAATAATTTCCAACAGTGTAATGAGCCTTAACCATCTCACATGGCCTAAAAATCAATGATACTGACCTGAAACATGAAAAATAATTTCATAAATTTTCTAATATTTTCATGTTTATGTTACTCTACGATGCTTCAAACATTTAACCATCCTTGCTTTAAATCTCTCAATATAAAGTATATGGTTTGAATATGTGATGCATTCATTTCCCTTCAGAGGATTTTCATAAGATTTATTAATTTTCAGATGTACTTATGACAACTGCTCCTTAAACCATGGGCTCCTGACAATGGAAAGACCTCAGCAGTTGAGGACATACTTGAGCCTTTAAATGCTGGGACTATCCATGACAACTTTTGTAGTAAGCATCAGGAATCATCACTTGAGAGCTCACGTTCGAGGGCTTATTTTGAACTCCCTACCAATACCTTATATTGAAATGGCTACCAAGTGTTGCTTTGGTTACTATAGGTGCTTGCTTCTGATAGTACCACTCATACAGTGAGTAGTATCATTTAATAAATTTCATTGCTGTAACTTACTCCACTCTTCCTCTACCACACTGGCACCAGGGATCTACCTTTGCATTAACTTCAGCACAATATAACAGTCACATAGTTTATGTTAGGTTAAATGCTTTAATATTTCATATATATATATATATATATATATATATATATATATATATATATATATATATATATATATTTTTTTTTTTTTGCTTTGTCGCTGTCTCCCGCGTTTGTGAGGTAGCGCAAGGAAACAGACGAAAGAAATGGGCCAACCCACCCCCATACACATGTATATACATACGTCCACACACGCAAATATACATACCTACACAGCTTTCCATAGTTTACCCCAGACGCTTCACATGCCCTGATTCAATCCACTGACAGCACGTCAACCCCAGTATACCACATTGCTCCAATTCACTCTATTCCTTGCCCTCCTTTCACCCTCCTGCATGTTCAGGCCCCGATCACACAAAATCTTTTTCACTCCATCTTTCCACCTCCAATTTGGTCTCCCTCTTCTCCTCGTTCCCTCCACCTCCGACACATATATCCTCTTGGTCAATCTTTCCTCACTCATTCTCTCCATGTGCCCAAACCATTTCAAAACACCCTCTTCTGCTCTCTCAACCACGCTCTTTTTATTTCCACACATCTCTCTTACCCTTACGTTACTTACTCGATCAAACCACCTCACACCGCATATTGTCCTCAAACATCTCATTTCCAGCACATCCATCCTCCTGCACACCACTCTATCCATAGCCCACGCCTCGCAACCATACAACATTGTTGGAACCACTATTCCTTCAAACATACCCATTTTTGCTTTCCGAGATAATGTTCTCGACTTCCACACATTCTTCAAGGCTCCCAGAATTTTCGCCCACTCCCCCATCCTATGATCCACTTCCGCTTCCATGGTTCCATCCGCTGCCAGATCCACCCCCAGATATCTAAAACACTTTACTTCCTCCAGTTTTTCTCCATTCAAACTTACCTCCCAATTGACTTGACCCTCAACCCTACTATACCTAATAACCTTGCTCTTATTCACATTTACTCTTAACTTTCTTCTTTCACACACTTTACCAAACTCAGTCACCAGCTTCTGCAGTTTCTCACATGAATCAGCCACCAGCGCTGTATCATCAGCGAACAACAACTGACTCCCTTCCCAAGCTCTCTCATCCCCAACAGACTTCATACTTGCCCCTCTTTCCAAAACTCTTGCATTCACCTCCCTAACAACCCCATCCATAAACAAATTAAACAACCATGGAGACATTACACACCCCTGCCGCAAACCTACATTCACTGAGAACCAATCACTTTCCTCTCTTCCTACACGTACACATGCCTTACCTCCTCGATAAAAACTTTTCACTGCTTCTAACAACTTGCCTCCCACACCATATATTCTTAATACCTTCCACAGAGCATCTCTATCAACTCTATCATACGCCTTCTCCAGATCCATAAATGCTACATACAAATCCATTTGCTTTTCTAAGTATTTCTCACATACATTCTTCAAAGCAAACACCTGATCCACACATCCTCTACCACTTCTGAAACCACACTGCTCTTCCCCAATCTGATGCTCTGTACATGCCTTCACCCTCTCAATCAATACCCTCCCATATAATCTACCAGGAATACTCAACAAACTTATACCTCTGTAATTTGAGCACTCACTCTTATCCCCTTTGCCTTTGTACAATGGCACTATGCACGCATTCCGCCAATCCTCAGGCACCTCACCATGAGTCATACATACATTAAATAACCTTACCAACCAGTCAACAATACAGTCACCCCCTTTTTTAATAAATTCCACTGCAATACCATCCAAACCTGCTGCCTTGCCGGCTTTCATCTTCCGCAAAGCTTTTACTACATCTTCTCTGTTTACCAAATCATTTTCCCTAACCCTCTCACTTTGCACACCACCTCGACCAAAACACCCTATATCTGCCACTCTATCATCAAACACATTCAACAAACCTTCAAAATACTCACTCCATCTCCTTCTCACTTCACCACTACTTGTTATCACCTCCCTATTTGCGCCCTTCACTGAAGTTCCCATTTGCTCCCTTGTCTTATGCACTTTATTTACCTCCTTCCAGAACATCTTTTTATTCTCCCTAAAATTTAATGATACTCTCTCACCCCAACTCTCATTTGCCCTTTTTTTCATCTCTTGCACCTTTCTCTTGACCTCCTGTCTCTTTCTTTTATACATCTCCCACTCAATTGCATTTTTTCCCTGCAAAAATCATCCAAATGCCTCTCTCTTCTCTTTCACTAATACTCTTACTTCTTCATCCCACCACTCACTACCCTTTCTAATCAACCCATCTCCCACTCTTCTCATGCAACAAGCATCTTTTGTGCAATCCATCACTGATTCCCTAAATACATCCCATTCCTCCCCCACTCCCCTTACTTCCATTGTTCTCACCTTTTTCCATTCTGTACTCAGTCCCTCCTGGTACTTCCTCACACAAGTCTCCTTCCCAAGCTCACTTACTCTCACCACCCTCTTCACCCCAACATTCACTCTTCTTTTCTGAAAACCCATACAAATCTTCACCTTAGCCTCCACAAGATAATGATCAGACATCCCTCCAGTTGCACCTCTCAGCACATTAACATCCAAAAGTCTCTCTTTCACGCGCCTGTCAATTAACACGTAATCCAATAACGCTCTCTGGCCATCTCTCCTACTTACATAAGTATACTTTTTTTTCTGCTTTGTCGCTGTCTCCCGCGTTTGCGAGGTAGCGCAAGGAAACAGGTGAAAGAAATGGCCCAACCCACCCCCATACACATGTATATACATACATCCACACATGCAAATATACATACCTACACAGCTTTCCATGGTTTACCCTAGACGCTTCACATACCCTGATTCAATCCACTGACAGCACGTCAACCCCGGTATATCACATCGATCCAATTCACTCTATTCCTTGCCCTCCTTTCACCCTCCTTCATGTTCAGGCCCCGATCACACAAAATCTTTTTCACTCCATCTTTCCACCTCCAATTTGGTCTCCCACTTCTCCTCGTTCCCTCCACCTCTGACACATATATCCTCTTGGTCAATCTTTCCTCACTCATTCTCTCCATGTGCCCAAACCATTTCAAAACACCCTCTTCTGCTCTCTCAACCACGCACTTTTTATTTCCACACATCTCTCTTACCCTTATGTTACTTACTCGATCAAACCACCTCACACCACACAATGTCCTCAAACATCTCATTTCCAGCACATCCATCCTCCTGCGCACAACTCTATCCATAGCCCACGCCTCGCAACCATACAACATTGTTGGAACCACTATTCCTTCAAACATACCCATTTTTGCTTTCCGAGATAATGTTCTCGACTTCCACACATTCTTCAAGGCTCCCAGGATTTTCGCCCCCTCCCCCACCCTATGATCCATTTCCGCTTCCATGGTTCCATCCGCTGCCAGATCCACTCCCAGATATCTAAAATACTTTACTTCCTCCAGTTTTTCTCAATTCAAACTTACCTCCCAATTGACTTGACCCTCAACCCTACTGTACCTAATTACCTTGCTCTTATTCACATTTACTCTTAACTTTCTTCTTTCACACACTTTACCAAACTCAGTCACCAGCTTCTGCAGTTTCTCACATGAATCAGCCACCAGTGCTGTATCATCAGCGAACAACAACTGACTCACTTCCCAAGCTCTCTTATCCCCAACAGACTTCATACTTGCCCCTCTTTCCAAAACTCTTGCATTCACCTCCCTAACAACCCCATCCATAAACAAATTAAACAACCATAGCGACATCACACACCCCTGCCGCAAGCCTACATTCACTGAGAACCAATCACTTTCCTCTCTTCCTACACGTACACGTAAATTATATGGGAGGGTATTGATTGAGAGGGTGAAGGCATGTACAGAGCATCAGATTGGGGAAGAGCAGTGTGGTTTCAGAAGTGGTAGAGGATGTGTGGATCAGGTGTTTGCGCTGAAGAATGTATGTGAGAAATACTTAGAAAAGCAAATGGATTTGTATGTAGCATTTATGGATCTGGAGAAGGCATATGATAGAGTTGATAGAGATGCTCTGTGGAAGGTATTAAGAATATATGGTGTGGGAGGCAAGTTGTTAGAAGCAGTGAAAAGTTTTTTATCGAGGATATTTATATATATATGTATGTATGTAGCATTTATGGATCTGGAGAAGGCATATGATAGAGTTGATAGAGATGCTCTGTGGAAGGTATTATGAATATATGGTGTGGGAGGCAAGTTGTTAGAAGCAGTGAAAAGTTTTTATCGAGGATGTAAGGCATGTGTATGTGTAGGAAGAGAGGAAAGTGATTGGTTCTCAGTGAATGTAGGTTTGCGGCAGGGGTGTGTGATGTCTCCATGGTTGTTTAATTTGTTTATGGATGGGGTTGTTAGGGAGGTGAATGCAAGAGTTTTGGAAAGAGGGGCAAGTATGAAGTCTGTTGGGGATGAGAGAGCTTGGGAAGTGAGTCAGTTGTTGTTCGCTGATGATACAGCGCTGGTGGCTGATTCATGTGAGAAACTGCAGAAGCTGGTGACTGAGTTTGGTAAAGTGTGTGAAAGAAGAAAGTTAAGAGTAAATGTGAATAAGAGCAAGGTTATTAGGTACAGTAGGGTTGAGGGTCAATTCAATTGGGAGGTGAGTTTGAATGGAGAAAAACTGGAGGAAGTGAAGTGTTTTAGATATCTGGGAGTGGATCTGGCAGCGGATGGAACCATGGAAGCGGAAGTGGATCATAGGGTGGGGGAGGGGGCGAAAATTCTGGGAGCCTTGAAGAATGTGTGGAAGTCGAGAACATTATCTCGGAAAGCAAAAATGGGTATGTTTGAAGGAATAGTGGTTCCAACAATGTTGTATGGTTGCGAGGCGTGGACTATGGATAGAGTTGTGCGCAGGAGGATGGATGTGCTGGAAATGAGATGTTTGAGGACAATGTGTGGTGTGAGGTGGTTTGATCGAGTAAGTAACGTAAGGGTAAGAGAGATGTGTGGAAATAAAAAGAGCGTGGTTGAGAGAGCAGAAGAGGGTGTTTTGAAATGGTTTGGTCACATGGAGAGAATGAGTGAGGAAATATTGACCAAGAGGATATATGTGTCGGAGGTGGAGGGAACGAGGAGAAGAGGGAGACCAAATTGGAGGTGGAAAGATGGAGTGAAAAAGATTTTGTGTGATCGGGGCCTGAACATGCAGGAAGGTGAAAGGAGGGCAAAGAATAGAGTGAATTGGAGCGATGTGGTATACCGGGGTTGACGTGCTGTCAGTGGATTGAATCAAGGCATGTGTATGAGGGTGGGTTGGGCCATTTCTTTCATCTGTTTCCTTGCGCTACCTCGCAAACGCGGGAGACAGCGACAAAGGGGAAAAAAAAAAAAAAATATATATATATATATTTCATTATACTCGATCACTGTTTCCCACAACAGCAAGGTAGCACCAGGAAACGAAGAAATGGCACATATACACATATAAACATAAAAGCCCATACATATGCATACTTATATTCTTATTATCATTTTATTAGTATACTTTGTCGCTGTCTCCTGTGTTAGTGAGGTAGCGCAAGTAAACAGACGAAAGAATGGTCCAACCCAACCACATACACATATATATACATACACGTCCACACACGCACATATACATACCCATACATTTCAATGTATACGTATATATACATACACACATATACATATATACACATGTACATAATTCATACTTACTGCCTTTATTCATTCCCATCGCCACCCTGCCACACATGAAATGACAACCCCATCCCCCTGCACATTGTGCGAGGTAGTGCTAGGAAAAGACAACAAAGGCCACATTCGTTCAAACTCAGTCTCTAGATGTCATGTATAAAGCACTGAAACCACAGCTCCCTTTCCAAATCCAGGCCCCACAAAACTTTCCATGGTTTAACCCAGACGCTTCACACGCCCTGGTTCAATCCATTGACAGCACATCGACCCTGGTATACCACATTGTTCCACTTCACTCTATTCCTTCTACGCCTTTCACCCTCCTGCATGTTCCAGCCCTGATCGCTCAAAATCTTTTTCACTCCATCCTTCCAACTCCAATTTGGTCTCCCACTTCTCATCCCATCAACCTCTGACACATATATCCTCTTTGTCAATCTTTCCTCACTCATTCTCTCAATGTGGCCAAACCATTTCAAAACACCCTCTTCTGCTCTCTCAACCACACTCTTTTTATTACTACACATCTCTCTCACCCTTTCATTATTGTCCTTAAACGTCTTATTTCCAACGCATGCACCCTCCTTAGCACAAGTCTATCTATAGCCCACACCTCACAACCATACAACATTGTTGGAACCACTATTCCTTCAAACATACACATTTTTGCTTTCCGAGATAATGTTCTCGCCTTCCACAAATTTTTCAATGCTCCAAGAACTTTCGCCCCCTCCCCCACCCTGTGACTTATTCCGCTTCCATGGTTCCATCACTGCCAAATCCACTCCTAGATATATAAAACACTTCGCTTCCTCGTTTTTCTAAATCAAACTTACTTCCCAAATGACTTGTCCCTCAACCGTACTATACCTAATAACCTTGCTCTTATTCACATTTACTCTCAGCTTTCCTCTTTCACACACTTTACCAAACTCAGCCACCAGCTTCTGCAGTTTCTCACACAAATCAGCCACCAGTACTGTATCATCAGTGAACAACAACTGACTCATTTTCTAAACCCTCTCATCCCCAACAGATTGCATACTTGCCCCTCTCTAAAACTCTTGCATTCACCTCCCTAACAACCCCATCCATAAATAAATCATACAACCATGGAGACATCACGCACCCCTGCTGCAAACCTACATTCACTGAGAACCAATCAATTTCCTCTCTTCCTACTCACACACATGCCTTATGTACTCGATAAAAACTTTTCACTGCTTCTAGCAACTTACCTCCCACACTATACCTTCCACAGAGCATCTCTATCATATGCCTTCTCCAGATCCATAAATTCTACATACAAATCCATTTGTTTTCTAAGTGTTTCTCACATACATTCTTCAAAGCAAACACCTGATCCACACATCCTCTACCACTTCTGAAACCACACTGCCCTTCCCCAATCTGATGCTCTGTACATGCTTTCACCCTCTCAATCAATACCCTCCCATATCATTTCCCAGGAATACTCAACAAACTTATACCTCTGTAATTTGAACACTCACCTTTATCCCCTTTGCCTTTGAACAATGGCACTATGCATGCATTCAGCCAATCCTCAGGCACTTCACCATGAGCCATACATACATTAAATATCCTTACCAACCAGTCAACAACACAGTCACCCCCTTTTTAAATAAATTCCAGTGCAATATCAACCAAACCCGCCACCTTGCCGGCTTTCATCTTCCGCAAAGCTTTCACTACCTCTTCTCTGTTTACCAAATCATTCTCCCTAACCCTCTAACTTCATACACCACCTCGACCAAAACACCCTATATCTGCCACTCTATCATCTAACACATTCAACAAACCTTCAAAATACTCACTCCATCTTCTCACATCACCACTACTTGTTATTACCTCCCTATTAGCCCCCTTCACCAATGTTCCCATTTGTTCTCTTGTCTTACGCACTTTATTTACCTTGTTCCAAAACATCTTTTTAGTCTCCCTAAAATCTAATGATACTCTCTCGTCCCTACTCTAATTTGCCCTCTTTTTCACCTCTTACACCTTTCTCTTGACCTTCTGCCTCTTTCTTTTATACATCTCCCAGTCATTTGTACTATTTCCCTGCAAAAATCGTCCAAATGCCTCTCGTCTTCTCTTTCATTAATAATCCCACCACTCACTACCCTTTCCAATCTGCCCACCTCCCACGCTTCTCATGCCACAAGCATCTTTTGCGCAAGCTATCACTGCTTTCCTAAGTACATCCCATTCCTCCCCACTCCCCTTACGTCCTTTGCTCTCACCTTTTTCCATTCTGCACAGTCTCTCCCGGTACCTCCTCACACAAGTCTCCTTCCCAAACTCACATACTTTCACCAATCTCTTCACCCCAACATTCTCTCTTCTTTTCTGAAAACCTCTACAAATCTTCACCTTTGCCTCTACAATATAACGATCAGACATCCCTCCAGTTGCACCTCTCAACACTTTAACATCCAAAAGTCTCTCTTTCACACGCCTATCAATTAACACATTATCCAATAACACTCTCTAGCCATCTCTCCTACTTACATATGTATACTTATGTATATCTCTCTTTTTAAACCAAGATGAGAAAAAAGGAGAGATAGGTAGTATGTTTGAGGAAAGGAACCTGGATGTTTTGGCTCTGACTGAAACGAAGCTCAAAAGTAAAGGGGAAGAGTGGTTTGGAAATGTCTTGGGAGTAAAGTCAGGGGTTAGTGAGAGGATAAAAGCAAGGGAAGGAGTAGCACTACTAAAAGAGGAGTGGTGGAAGTATGTGATAGTGTAAGAAAGTAAACTCTCGATTGATGTGGGTAAAACTGAAAGTGGATGGAGAGAAATGGGTGATTATTGGTGCATATGCACCTGGGCATGAGAAAAAAGATCATGAGAGGTAAGTGTTTTGGGAGCAGCTGAGTGAGTGTGTTAGTAGTTCTGATGCACGAGACTGTGTTATAGCCATGGGTGATTTCAATGCAAAGGTGAGTAATGTGGCAGTTGAGGGAATAATTGGTGTACTTGGGGTGTTCAGTGTTGTAAATGGAAATGAAGAGCTTGTAGATTTATGTGCTGAAAAATGGACTAATGATTGGGAATACCTGGTTTAAAAAGAGAGATATGCATAAGTATACGTATGTAAGTAGGAGAAATGGCCAGGGAACGTTATTGGATTATGTGTTAACTAATAGGTGCGTGAAAGAGAGACTTGTGGATGTTAATGTGCTGAGAGGTGCAACTGGAGGGATGTCTGATCATTATCTTGTGGAGGTGAAAGTGAAGATTTGTAGAGGTTTTCAGAAAAGAAGAGAGAATGTTGGGGTGAAGAGAGTGGTGAGAGTAAGTGAGCTTGGGAAGGGGACTTGAGTGAGGAAGTACTAGGAGAGACTGAGTACAGAATGGAAAAATGTGAGAACAAAGGACGTAAGGAGAGTGGGGGAGGAATGGGATGTATTTAGGGAAGCAGTGATGGCTTGCACAAAAGATGTTTGTGGCATGAGAAGCGTAGGAGGAGGGCAGATTAGAAAGGGTAGTGAGTGGTGAGATGAAGAAGTAAGACTATTTGTGATAGAGAAGAGAGAGGCATTTGGATGATATTTGCATGAAAATAATGCAAATGACAGGGAGATGTATAAAAGAAAGAAGCAGGAGGTCAAGAGAAAGGTGCAAGAGGTGAGAAAGAGGGCAAATGAGAGTTGGGGTGAGAGATTATCATTAAATTTTAGGGAGACTAAAAAGATGCTTTGGAAGGAGGTAAATAAAGTGCGTAAGACAAGGGAACAAATGGGAACTTCAGTGATGGGGGCTAATGGGGAGGTGATAACAAGTAGTGGTGATGTGAGAAGGAGATGGAGTGAGTATTTTGAAGGTTTGTTGAATGTGTTTGATGACAGAGTGGCAGATATAGAGTGTTTTGGTCGAGGTGATGTGCAAAGTGAAAGGATTAGGGAGAATGATTTGGTAAACAGAGAAGAGGTAGTGAAAGCTTTGTGGAAGATGGAAGCCAGCAAGGCAGCGGGTTTGGATGGTACTGCAATGGAATTTATTAAAAAAAGGGGTGACTGTATTGTTGACTGGTTGGTAAGGTTATTTACTGTATGTATGACTCATGATGAGGTGCCTGAGGATTGGCGGAATGCTTGCATAGTGCCACTGTAAAAAGGCAAAGGGGATAAAAGTGAGTGCTCAAATTACAGAGGTATAAGTTTGTTGAGTATTCCTGGGAAGTTATATGGGAGGGTATTGATTGAGAGCATGAAGGCATGTACAGAGCATCAGATTGGGGAGGAGCAGTGTGGCTTCAGAAGTGGTAGAGGATGTGTGGAACATGTGTTTGCTTTGAAGAATGTATGTAAGAAATTCTCAGAAAAGCAAATGGATTTGTATGTAGCATTTATGGATCTGGAGAAGGTACATGATAGAGTTCATACAGATGCTCTGTGGAAGATATTAAGAATATATGATGTGGGAGGCAAGTTGTTAGAAGCAGTGAAAAGTTTTTATCGAGGATGTAAAGCATGTGTACATGTAGGAAGAGAAGAAAGAGATTGGTTCTCAGTGAATGTTCATTTTGTGGCAGAGGTGCGTGATGTCTCCATGGTTGTTCAATTTGTTTATGGATGGGGTTGTTTGGGAGGTGAATGCAAGACTTTTGGAAAGAGGGGCAAGTATACAGTCTGTTGTGGATGAAAGAGCTTGGGAAGTAGTGAGTCAGTTGTTGTTCGCTGATGATACAGCGCTGGTGGCTGATTCAGGTGAGAAACTGCAGAAGCTGGTGACTGGGTCTGGTAAAGTGTGTGAAAGAAGAAAGTTGAGAATAAATGTGAATAAGAGCAAGGTTATTAGGTACAGTAGGGTTGAGGGACAAGTCAATTGGGAGGAAAGTTTGAACGGAGAAAAACTGGAGGAAGTGAAGTGTTTTATATATGCGAGTGGATTTGGCAGCGGATGGAACCAAGGATGCGGATGTGGATCATAGGGTGGGGGAGGGTGCGAAAGTTTGAGGAGCGTTGAAAAATGTGTGGAAGTCGAGAACGTTATCGGTATGTTTGAAGGAATAGTGGTTCCAACAATCTTATATGGTTGCGAGGCGTGGGCTATAGATAAGAGTTGTGCGGAGGAGGGTGGATGTGCTGGAAATGAGATATTTGAGGGCAATATGTGGTGTGAGGTGGTTTCATCGAGTAAGTAATGAAAGAGTAAGAGAGATGTGTGGTAATAAAAAGAGTGTGGTTGAGGGAGCAGAAGAGGGTGTTTTGAAATGGTTTGGTCACATGGAGAGAATGAGTGAGGAAAGATTGACAAAGTATGCAGTCTGTTGTGGATGAAAGAGCTTGGGAAGTAGTGAGTCAGTTGTTGTTCGCTGATGATACAGCGCTGGTGGCTGATTCAGGTGAGAAACTGCAGAAGCTGGTGACTGGGTCTGGTAAAGTGTGTGAAATAAGAAAGTTGAGAATAAATGTAAATAAGAGCAAGGTTATTAGGTACAGTAGGGTTGAGGGACAAGTCAATTGGGAGGAAAGTTTGAACGGAGAAAAACTGGAGGAAGTGAAGTGTTTTATATATGCGAGTGGATTTGGCAGCGGATGGAACCAAGGATGCGGATGTGGATCATAGGGTGGGGGAGGGTGCGAAAGTTTGAGGAGCGTTGAAAAATGTGTGGAAGTCGAGAACGTTATCGGTATGTTTGAAGGAATAGTGGTTCCAACAATCTTATATGGTTGCGAGGCGTGGGCTATAGATAAGAGTTGTGCGGAGGAGGGTGGATGTGCTGGAAATGAGATATTTGAGGGCAATATGTGGTGTGAGGTGGTTTCATCGAGTAAGTAATGAAAGAGTAAGAGAGATGTGTGGTAATAAAAAGAGTGTGGTTGAGGGAGCAGAAGAGGGTGTTTTGAAATGATTTGGTCACATGGAGAGAATGAGTGAGGAAAGATTGACAAAGAGGATATATGTGTCAAAGGTGGCAGGAACGAGGAGAAGTGGGAGACAAAATTGGAAGTGGAAAGATGGAGTGAAAAAGATTTTGAGTGATCGGGGCCTGAACATGCAGAAGGGTGAAAGGCGTGCAAGGAATAGAGTGAATTGGAACGATGTGGTATACCAGGGTTGACACGCTGTCAATGGATTGAACCAGGGCATGTGAAGCGTCTGGGGTAAACTATGGAAAGTTTTGTGGGGCCTGGATGTGGAAAGGGAGCTGTGGTTTCGGTGCATTATACACGACAACTAGAGAATGAGTGTGAACGAATGTGGCCTTTGTTGTCTTTTCCTAGCACTACCTCACACACATGCGGGGGGAAGGGGTTGTCATTTCATGTGTGGCAGTGTGGCGACGGGAATGAATAAGGGCAGACAGCATGAAATATGTACATGAGTATATATGTATATGTCTCTGTGTGTATATGTATGTATACGTTGAGATGTATAGGTATGTATATGTGCGTGTGTGGACATTTATGTATATACATGTGTATGTGGGTGGGTTGGGCCATTCTTTCGTCTGTTTCCTTGTGCTACATCGCTAACGCGAAGACAGCGACAAAGTATAATAAGAAAAATAAATGATAATATATTAATATTTCCTCTTTCACTAATAATCTTACTTCTTCATCCTAACACTCACTACCCTTTCTAATCAACCCACCTCCCACTCTTCTCATACCACAAGCATCTTTTGCGCAATCCATCACTGATTCCCTAAATACATCCCATTCCTCCCCCACTCCCCTTACTTCCATTGTTCTCACCTTTTTCTATTCTGTACTCAGTCTCTCCTGGTACTTCCTCACACAAGTCTCCTTCCCAAGCTCACTTACTCTCACCACCCTCTTCACCCCAACATTCACTCTTCTTTTCTGAAAACCCATACAAATCTTCACCTTAGCCTCAACAAGATAATGATCAGACATCCCTCCAGTTGCACCTCTCAGCACATTAACATCCAAAAGTCTCTCTTTCGCGCGCCTGTTAATTAACACGTAATCCAATAACGCTCTCTGGCCATCTCTTCTACTTACGTATACTTATGTATATCTCGCTTTTTAAACCAGGTATTCCCAATCACCAGTCCTTTTTCAGCACATAAATCTACAAGCTCTTCACCATTTCCATTTACAACACTGAACACCCCATGTATACCAATTATTCCCTCAACTGCCACATTACTCACCTTTGCATTCAAATCACCCATCACTATAACCCGAGGCATTTGGACGATTTTTGCAGGGAAAAAATGCAACTGAGTGGGAGATGTATAAAAGAAAGAGACAGGAGGTCAAGAGAAAGGTGCAAGAGGTGAAAAAGTGGGCAAATGAGAGTGGGGTGAGAGAGTATCATTAAATTTTAGGGAGAATAAAAAGATGTTCTGGAAGGAGGTAAATAAAGTGCGTAAGACAAGGGAACAAATGGGAACTTCAGTGAAGGGCGCAAATGGGGAGGTGATAACAAGTAGTGGTGATGTGAGAAGGAGATGGAGTGAGTATTTTGAAGGTTTGTTGAATGTGTTTGATGATAGAGTGGCAGATATAGGGTGTTTTTGTCGAGGTAGTGTGCAAAGTGAGAGGGCTAGGGAATATGATTTGGTAAGCAGAGAAGAGGTAGTAAACGCTTTGCGGAAGATGAAAGCCGGCAAGGCAGCAGGTTTGGATGGTATTGCAGTGGAATTTATCAAAAAAAGGGGGTGACTGTATTGTTGACTGGTTGGTAAGGTTATTTAATGTATGTATGACTCATGGTGAGGTGCCTGAGGATTGGCGGAATGCTTGCATAGTGCCATTGTACAAAGGCAAAGGGGATAAGAGTGAGTGCTCAAATTACAGAGGTATAAGTTTGTTGAGTATTCCTGGTAAATTATATGGGAGGGTATTGATTGAGAGGGTGAAGGCATGTACAGAGCATCAGATTGGGGAAGAGCAGTGTGGTTTCAGAAGTGGTAGACGATGTGTGGATCAGGTGTTTGCTTTGAAGAATGTATGTGAGAAATACTTAGAAAAGCAAATGGATCTGTATGTAGCATTTATGGATCTGGAGAAGGCGTATGATAGAGTTGATAGAGATGCTCTGTGGAAGGTATTAAGAATATATGGTGTGGGAGGCAAGTTGTTAGAAGCAGTGAAAAGTTTTTATTGAGGATGTAAGGCCTGTGTACGTGTAGGAAGAGAGGAAAGTGATTGGTTCTCAGTGAATGTAGGTTTGCGGCAGGGGTGTGTGATGTCTCCATGGTTGTTTAATTTGTTTATGGATGGGGTTGTTAGGGAGGTGAATGCAAGAGTTTTGGAAAGAGGGGCAAGTATGAAGTCTGTTGGGATGAGAGAGCTTGGGAAGTGAGTCAGTTGTTGTTCGCTGATGATACAGCGCTGGTGGCTGATTCATGTGAGAAACTGCAGAAGCTGGTGACTGAGTTTGGTAAAGTGTGTGAAAGAAGAAAGTTAGGAGTAAATGTGAATAAGAGCAAGGTTATTAGGTACAGTAGGGTTGAGGGTCAAGTCAATTGGGAGGTAAGTTTGAATGGAGAAAAACTGGAGGAAGTAAAGTGTTTTAGATATCTGGGAGTGGATCTGGCAGCGGATGGAACCATGGAAGCGGAAGTGAATCATAGGGTGAGGGAGGGGGCGAAAATCCTAGGAGCCTTGAAGAATGTTTGGAAGTCGAGAACATTATCTCGGAAAGCAAAAATGGGTATGTTTGAAGGAATAGTGGTTCCAACAATGTTGTATGGTTGCAAGGCATGGGCCATGGATAGAGTTGTGCGCAGAAGGGTGGATGTGCTGGAAATGAGATGTTTGAGGACAATGTGTGGTGTGAGGTGGTTTGATCGAGTAAGTAATGTAAGGGTAAGAGAGATGTGTGGAAATAAAAAGAGCGTGGTTGAGAGAGCAGAAGAGGGTGTTTTGAAATGGTTTGGTCACATGGAGAGAATGAGTGAGGAAAGATTGACAAAGAGGAAGTGAATCATAGGGTGGGGGAGGGGGCAAAAATCCTGGGAGCCTTGAAGAATGTTTGGAAGTCGAGAACATTATCTCGGAAAGCAAAAATGGGTATGTTTGAAGGAATAGTGGTTCCAACAATGTTGTATGGTTGCAAGGCATGGGCTATGGATAGAGTTGTGCGCAGAAGGGTGGATGTGCTGGAAATGAGATGTTTGAGGACAATGTGTGGTGTGAGGTGGTTTGATCGAGTAAGTAATGTAAGGGTAAGAGAGATGTGTGGAAATAAAAAGAGTGCGGTTGAGAGAGCAGAAGAGGGTGTTTTGAAATGGTTTGGTCACATGGAGAGAATGAGTGAGGAAAGATTGACAAAGAGGATATATGTGTCAGAGGTGGAGGGAATGAGGAGAAGTAGGAGACCAAATTTTAGGTGGAAAGATGGAGTGAAAAAGATTTTGAGTGATCGGGGCCTGAACATGCAGAAGGGTGAAAGGCGTGCAAGGAATAGAGTGAATTGGAACGACTTGGTATACGGGGGTCGACGTGCTGTCAATGGATTGAACCAGGGCATGTGAAGCATCTGGGGTAAACTATGGAAAGTTGTGTGGGGCCTGGATGTGGAAAGGGAGCTGTGGTTTCAGTGCATTATTACATGACAACTAGAGACTGAGTGTGAACGAATGGGGCCTTTGGTGTCTTTTCCTAGCGCTACCTCGCACACATGAGGGGGGAGGGGGTTGTTATTCCATGTGTGGCGGGGTGGCGATGGGAACAAATAAAGGCAGACAGTATGAATTATGTACATGTGTATATATGTTTGTGTCTGTGTGTGTATATATATGTGTACATTGAGATGTATAGGTATGTATATTTGCGTGTGTGGACGTGTATGTATATACACGTGTATGTGGGCGGGTTGGGCCATTCTTTCGTCTGTTTCCTTGCGCTACCTCGCTAACGTGGGAGACAGCGACAAAGCAAAACAACAAAACAAACATCTCTAACCCACTAATTATGCATCTCCCATGTGTTTAAAGTATACCATGGACTGCTAGAAATTCAAATTAAACAAATATTAAATGTAAATGTAATAAATAAATAAAATACATTATACACCTGCTCATGACTGAGGTGTTCATCAGCTACGAGTCTTGCAAATTTGTCCACATACTCAGCAGCTCCTTCATTGTTTGCAGAACACTTTTCTCCACACACTTTATTCATGGAAATTTCATGATGCTTCCTGAATCTTTGAATCCATCCTTCACTATAGTCAGGCTCATGTTGTAATCTAAGTTCTTTATGGAACAACTTAGCCTGGTCCAATATCATGCTACCTGACAAATCCACTCCATCATTATGATGCTGTTAAAACCATTCCATCACTCAATCGTGCTCAGTACTCTTACCATCTTTCATAGTTTTTCAAATCATCATTTGCTTCTTGGAATTGCTGTCTGCAAAGAATTTCAGTATTTTCTCCCTTTGCTTCTTTATATCATAAACAGTTGATGAACCAATACTGTAGATGTCACACAGCTTACGCACCGAAACACCACTGTCCATTTTTTTCAACAGTTCTACTATACCTTGGATCGATATGAACTGATGTTTACGTTTGACACCATGGCTGATACTCATGTGTCTTAGAAGCCATAGCTAGGGTTAAATCTTAGCAAAATAAGCTAAGAATCTCACAGAATTGTGGTATCACCACCAGGTGCAGAGCAAAGAATGTAAATAAGTGCACCCTACACACAACGCCATCTGTGGCCGTCCAGTAAACTAGTCTGGTGGGGGCGGAAATTTCAAGTTCTCTTACATAATTTTGCCCGGACTAAAGGAGGTGCCAAGCCATCAGTTGCCAGAAAATCGGTGGTGTATCTGTATCTGTAATTACTCCACTTATTGACTGGGTTCACTTTTAATATCAAATTACAGAAATGATCATAGCATATACCAGCAAATATATGTTAAATAATATGAACATTACATGAAAGCTGAGATGTGAAAATGCAAAATTATCAAATGTAGCAAGTAAATGGAAACTCTAGACTTTATCTTGCATGAGCTCTGGTATAACACATGAAATGCTAGTTTCACTAGTTCTGAAACAGACCCTGGGATCTTTGCAAGAGTCTGTTTTTGTGTGTAGTTTGCTCAGAGTAAAGACAAAGTCAAATGATTTTCATCTGTATTAATACTCTCAATATGAGCTCCACCTTCCTTGTGTATCAATTACCTCATTCAGCCTATTTAATCAAGATTGAGAGAGATACTTCAACTACACTTTTTGTGCCATGCTCTTGATGTACTGGTGGCTCCTTACCTCCACTTCCTACTCACAACACACATACAATGGCACACAAATTTCCTATTGGGTTCATGTTAAAACCCTTGCTTGGCCAAGCATTTACCTATATTTCATGAATGACTTTGACCCAGTGCTCTACTATCTTTGCACTGTATATGGGACTCTCCTCCTGCATAAGATTAATAGTATTGAGCACAGGAATGGCCATGGCACAAATAGAAGCCAATAATGTATCTCCCAAAATTCTTACATATTCTACATTGGTTGGTCTGTCAATTCTGACTAATTCATCTGGCCAATAGGCCCACATTCATCCTCAAAATGCAGTACAAACTCGACCATTTGTGTCTTTTCCCATGATGTTCTGAGGGGAATATCTTGTGTTTCTTAACCTCCGACATTGTGTAGTCTCTCCTGCCATAGATGAAAAGCATTTTTCATCAGTAAACATTACTGAACTCTAAAATTTGTGGCTAAAGGCTGAATAGTGGAGCTTGAACTCCATGCAATCCTCTATATTTGTCTTCTTATCTAGGAACTCCCATTGAAGGGGTGGCTGCAGCATAAGTCACCACTTATCCCTGTTCTTACATGCCTACCTCATATCCACCATAACACATATTCTTCCCCCACTTCTCTCCCTCTAGTTTTCTTCTGCACTTATTTCCCCATGTCACAAGTGATCCTACTTTCTCAAATCCTTTTAATCATACACCCTCCTTGTAAACTACCAGTCTTGTATTCTTTCTACATGTCCAACCACCTCAAAGTATTATTTTTCACCCACTCTATCACTCCACAATTCATTGCCTTTGCATTCCCTGCCATAACCAATCACCCCCTCACTAGTTCCTTCATCTTGCTGGGCTAAATAATCCCTTTACATTTGCAACATAGCAGTGAATGTTGTTTTTCCTGAAGCATCGTCAAGTAGGCTGCCTGGGCAGCATAATTTGATGGATAGCTGCACTGATGTCATATAACAATCAAGAAATTTCCTATTATGGCTCTGTCATCACGAAAAGTACTCAAACAAGGCTGTCCACTGCAGGCTTACATTGAAGCTGATCCCCTGTCTTGCCCCCAGTAAAAATCTAGCTTAAAAGAACTGGTACTATTGGCAATCTCTGTCCCCGTTCTCCCCATCTCAACATTTCTTGCATGATCTGCAATAACATGAGGATCATTATCATGTCTGACTGTCACCTATGTACACCAAAATAATACAACTGAAAAATCAAGAGTTCTGTTTTATACCAGTATATACATTTGCATAATTTCAGTTATTTACTAATTCCACACAAAATGTGAACTGCACTTACCAAGGTAAGAGATAATTCCAAGATAAAAAAAGCGAAGTAAGGTATACTAGCACATATGAGCATATAAGCTAACCTGAAAATCAAGAAATTCCAGTTCCACTTATAAACAATGTCAACAACCACTAGACATGGGACAAGGATAATGAAATGTATGAGGGTGTGATTGAGTAATGATGTTTTGCATCTTGATGGTGAAGATTGGTAGAGTGGAAATTCACACAAATGGATGTAACTCATTGCATTAGCTGTTTGTTATATTTTAAAGAGCTTTGAATGAAGCAGTATTAGTACTTGTATCTGTGACTGTGCCTATTATAAAGTTACCCTATAAACATTTTTCCAATCACTACTTAATATTAGAGACATAATGCAAATACCTGCCAATCCTTACCTGTTGAGAGCTATTTCCTTGAAGGATGAAACCTTTGATGCTGCTCTTCTCTTTCTTGGCGGGTCAATCTCAGCAACATTCCCAAGTCTACCCTCTACTTTCTCCTTTTCAATTTCTGTCGCTTGCTTCGATGCTAATACCTCTTCAATACAATCTTCATTATGTTTTCCCGTACAACTGCCCATTGTATCATTAGACCTTTTCAAGTTGTTATTCACAATGTTTTCTTCTTTATCGCCATCAAAATGCACTATAACCATAGTTTTAAACCCTTTCTTAACTTCTCCCTCTTTTTTTCTTTGTTCTTGCTCTCTCTGCTGTGCAACATCATTTAACACTTCCTCCTGTGTTTCATTTCTCTTTTCCTGCGGCTTGTCATTACTCAGATCTTCCCCCTGGACTTCAGCCTGTTTCCCTTCCAAGTCTCTGTCACTGTTTTGGTAGCTCTGTTTTATGTTTTCAGCCCAAGGTTCTTCCTGTGCCTTAGTGTGTTGCATTTCTGGCATAAAATCATTTTGCTTTTCCTTGTGCACATCTTTTTTCTTTCCCACAAGCAGAGGATCATTTTCTTCCTGTATACTTTCTTTTTTGTCCACTTGTAAATGACCTTTTTCTTCTTGCTCTAATCTACTATTCTTCTTATCTTGCAACTCATTCAAAAAGCTTTCTTTGCCACTCTTCACTCCTTCTTCTACTTCAGTACTTTGTTTTTCTAACTGCTCCTTATCAGCGTTAAGTTCACAACCATCATCAGTACCTAAAAATATCAAAATTCTAAATGACATGTACAGGCACCTAAACTATAAACATAACAAGGAAGGAAATATCATAGCTATGCTACTCTATTCTAAGTGGCTATGTAAGTTTTGGATATATTTCAAGCAAAAAATGTGTGGACTCCATTCTAAGTCACACCAGAAAGTTGAGCCACCACTCTGAAAAACAGGCGGAGTATGGAAACACTGACATGCCATGTTGTTTGCCTATATTAATTCTGCATGCATGGGCATATGAACTCAATATGAAGGTTACAGCATTAGTATTTATATGTAACTTAAAAACCAGCAATTTGGTATCAACACTAAACAACATCTGGACATATTTTCTTGCATACATTACAATATGCTGTACTGAGTCTTACTTGAATATTTTTTTTTTTTTTTTTTATACTTTGTCGCTGTCTCCCGCGCTTGCGAGGTAGTGCAAGGAAACAGACGAAAGAAATGGCCCAACCCCCCCCCATACACATGTATATACATACGTCCACACGCGCAAATATACATACCTACACAGCTTTCCATGGTTTACCCCAGACGCTTCACATGCCTTGATTCAATCCACTGACAGCACGTCAACCCCGGTATACCACATCGCTCCAATTCACTCTATTCCTTGCCCTCCTTTCACCCTCCTGCATGTTCAGGCCCCGATCACACAAAATCTTTTTCACTCCATCTTTCCACCTCCAATTTGGTCTCCCTCTTCTCCTTGTTCCCTCCACCTCCAACACATATATCCTCTTGGTCAATCTTTCCTCACTCATTCTCTCCATGTGCCCAAACCACTTCAAAACACCCTCTTCTGCTCTCTCAACCACGCTCTTTTTATTTCCACACATCTCTCTTACCCTTACGTTACTCACTCGATCAAACCACCTCACACCACACATTGTCCTCAAACATCTCATTTCCAGCACATCCATCCTCCTGCGCACAACTCTATCCATAGCCCACGCTTCGCAACCATACAACATTGTTGGAACCACTATTCCTTCAAACATACCCATTTTTGCTTTCCGAGATAATGTTCTCGACTTCCACACATTCTTCAAGGCCCCCAGAATTTTCGCCCCCTCCCCCACCCTATGATCCACTTCTGCTTCCATGGTTCCATCCGCTGCCAGATCCACTCCCAGATATCTAAAACACTTCACTTCCTCCAGTTTTTCTCCACTCAAACTCACCTCCCAATTGACTTGATCCTCAACCCTACTGTACCTAATAACCTTGCTCTTATTCACATTTACTCTTAACTTTCTTCTTCCACACACTTACCAAACTCAGTCACCAGCTTCTGCAGTTTCTCACATGAATCAGCCACCAGCGCTGTATCATCAGCGAACAACAACTGACTCACTTCCCAAGCTCTCTCATCCCCAACAGACTTCATACTTGCCCCTCTTTCCAAAACTCTTGCATTTACCTCCCTAACAACCCCATCCATAAACAAATTAAACAACCATGGAGACACCACACACCCCTGCCGCAAACCTACATTCACTGAGAACCAATCACTTTCCTCTCTTCCTACACGTACACATGCCTTACATCCTCGATAAAAACTTTTCACTGCTTCTAACAACTTTCCTCCCACACCATATATTCTTAATACCTTCTACAGAGCATCTCTATCAACTCTATCATATGCCTTCTCCAGATCCATAAATGCTACATACAAATCCATTTGCTTTTCTAAGTATTTCTCACATACATTCTTCAAAGCAAACACCTGATCCACACATCCTCTACCACTTCTGAAACCACACTGCTCTTCCCCAATCTTGAATATATCAAAGATTATTATCATATCGCAAATAAAGTGCTTTATCCACAGGAGTTCATCCAATCTCAAATCACAATGGCATCCAGTCTTATGTTAAGACTGGTAGTGTTTCCATGTTGCTGACACTAGTTAGTAGTTGCATAACTTTCACTCATTTTGGGAGGTTGAGATGATCAAAGTACTAATTTCAAAGACAAAATATTTGAAACGTACCCTACAAATTCAACAGGTTGAGGAAAAGCAGGTGAAGAGATGTCACTCATCTATGTAAAATCCAGATGCATGGATGGATGAATTATGCGAACACTAAAACATTTGCACGTGTAATTAAGCTAAAAATTTGAGAAGCTTGGTATATGTGTACTGTTTATCGACTCATCATTTCTGGACACAGTTTCTCAAAAACACTACAGTATGCATTTTTATGCATTACTTGAATACATGAAGGATTATCATCATAGTGAATTGCTTTATGGGGTCATTGAGGATATATTGGGACAACTGTTGGTTGGTGTGAAAGCCTTCCATGGAGCAGCATAAAGTGGATGGAGAGTCATCTCATAGTTTTGGCAAACACACAAGTGTGAGGCAGGGTTGTGTGATGTCATCATGGCTTTTTAACATATACATGGATGGAATGATAAGAGAGATGAAAGCAAAACTAGGTAAAAAGGGTGTAGAGATGGAGTGTTATGGTGAAGTATGGTGGCTAGTGACAACCCTGATTGTGGATGATACTGTGTTGTTTGCTGAGAGTAAAGAGGAGTTGCAGAAGGTTGTAAGAGTGCTTCATGATATGTAAGCATATACAACTGAACGTAGATGCAAGTAAAAGTACAGTAATGGTGTTTGAAAGGAAACGGAGTGAAAGTATAGATTTTGCAAAGACCTATAGTGAGAGAAGAAAGTGTACTGAACAGTTTTAAAGATATGGGAGGAGAAAGACTGGCAGATCTACATCTCTGACATCTACTCCCTTCGGGATATCCCCAAGGGGGTGGCCAAGGCAAAAGAGTCTCCATAACTGGTGAAATCTAGTACTGCTCTCTAACCTTTAGTGCCTCACCCTCAACAGGTCCCTAGTAAAGGGCAACTCTACTGTAGTGTCTTTAGAGGCTCCTACCATCCTACCAAATATTCCTACCAACTACTTCTACTTATGTGTCGCCCAACATTTCAACTTATCACTTCAACCAAATCCTCAAACCTTATGTCTATCTATTCCTCTATATCTATGATGCCTGTTCCCAATCAAAATTCCCTCAATAGAGTCTTCATAACTCATAAACTCCAGTGCCACCTCTAAGCCTTAAGTGCCTCATCCTTTAGAGGCCACTAATAGGGGGCAGCTCTAGTACAGTGTTTGCAAAGGCTCCTACCTAATGTCCTTACTGACTACTTCTACCTAAAGCTCCTTCCTGATGTTCCTACCAACTACTTCTCCCTAATGTTTCTATCAAACTCCAGCCTAAATGTTCCAATCTTCTACTACTATCTATTGCTCCTACCATTTTGCCAAAAGATAGGACTAGCACATTACTCACTGCAGGAAAACTTAATGTTACAAAGAATGAGCTGCGTGAGTTAAACATTGTCATGTGTAATGTATGACAAGGACAGTGTGTATGTTTGGGACAGAATGCCATTAGTTCACATGTGAGTGAGGAAGGAAGAAAAGACAGCTACCTGGGTCAGAGGAGTGCAACCTCAAAACAACTGAAGTGCAGGCTCACTATGCAGCTGTCACTAACCCTACTGATACACGTGTAGGTAATACTGGTAATACACCTACCTGGTTGTTGGCTGCCTACTAACTACTACCATCTAATACTCCTATTTACTACTTTTACATAATGTTTCTACTAAATGCTCCTGTCTAATGTTCCAAACTACTACTTCTATCTACTGCACTTACTGTCTTGCCAAAAGGCAGGACTAGTACATAGCCCTCAATGCCAGAAAATTCTAGAGTTGAATAGAGCTAAAAAAGAATGAGTTGCGTGAGTTAGTGTTGCCAAGTGTTATGTAAGACAAGGAGAGACTGTATTTTTGTCAACAGAATGCTAATAGTCCATGTGTGGGTAAGGCATAAAGAAAAGACAGCTAATTGGGTCAGACGAGTGAAAATTGACAACCACTCAATTGCTGGTCCACAAAGCAGCTGTCACTAACCCTCCTGATACTCAGGTTGGTAGTATAGTAATGTACCTCCCATGAAAATGTGACAAAATTTAAGTATTTGGGAGCTATCTTGGGTGAGTTTGGTGATGTCAAAAGAGAGATAATAGGTATAACAGTACAGGGTAAGAATCACTGGGCCCCTTTACTGAACAATAAAGAGTAGAGGTGTAAGTATGGAAGTGAAGAGAGGAGAGGATTAAGGAACAGCAAAGTCCTGATTCTAGCCTTTTTTTTTTTCTTTTTAATACTTTGTCACTGTCTCCCGCCTTAGCGAGGTAGCGCAAGGAAACAGACGAAAGAATGTCCCAACCCACCCACATATACATGTATGTACACGTCCACACACTTCACGTATACATCTCAATGTATACATATATATATACACACACAGACTTATGGATATATACACATGTACATAATTCATACCGTCTGCCCTTATTCATTCCCGTCGCCACCCCGCCACACATGAAATGAACCCCCTCCCCCATGTGTGCTAGGTAGCGCTACGAAATGGCAACAAAGGCCACATTCGTTCACACTCAGTCTCTAGTTGTCATGTATAATGCACTGAAACCACAGCTCCCTTTCCACATAAAGGCCCCACAAAACTTTCCATGGTTTACCCCAGACGCTTCACATGACCTGGTTCAATCCATTGACAGCACGTCCACCCCGGTATACCACATCGTTCCAATTCACTCTATTCCTTGCACGCCTTTCACCCTCCTGCATGTTCAGGCCCCGATCACTCAAAATTTTTTTCACTCCATCTTTCCACCTCCAATTTGGTCTCCCACTTCTCTTCGTTCCCTCCACCTCTGACACTTATATCCTCTTTGCCTATCTTTCCTCACTCATTCTCTCCATGTGACCAAACCATTTCAAAACACCCTCTTCTGCTCTCTCAACCACACTCTTTTTATTATCACACATCTCTCTTACCCTTTCATTACTTACTCAATCAAACCACCTCACACCACATATTGTCCTAAAACATCACATTTCCAGCACATCCACCCTCCTCCACACAACTCTATCTATAGCCCACACCTCGCAACCATACAACATTGTTGGAACCACTATTCCTTCAAACATACCCATTTTTGCTTTCCAAGATAATGTTCTCAACTTCCACACATTTTTCATCGCTCCCACAACTTTAGCCCCCTCCCACACCCTATGATTCACTTCCGCTTCCATGGTTCCATCCACTGCCAAATCCATTCCAAGATATCTAAAACACTTCACTTCCTCCAGTTTTTCTCCATTCAAACTTACCTCCCAATTGACTTGTCCCTCAACCCTACTGTACCTAATAACCTTGCTCTTATTCACATTCACTCTTAGCTTTCTTCTTTCACACACTTTACCAAACTCAGCCACCAGCTTCTGCAGTTTCTCACCTGAACCAGCCACCAGCGCTGTATCATCAGCGAACAACAACTGACTCACTTCCCAAGCTCTCTCATCCACAACAGACTACATACTTGCCCCTCTTTCCACAACTCTTGCATTCACCTCCCTAACAACCCCATCCATAAACAAATCAAACAACCATGGAGACATCACGCACCCCTGCCACAAACCAACATTCACTGAGAACCAATCACTTTCCTCTCTTCCTACACATACACATGCCTTACATCTTCGATAAAAACTTTTCACTGCTTCTAACAACTTACCTCCCACACCATATATTCTTAACACCTTCCACACAGCATCTCTATCAAGTCTATCATATGCCTTCTCCAGATCCATAAATGCTACATACAAATCCATTTGCTTTTCTAGCCTATGCAGCCAAAATATGGAAATGAGACCCATCATGGAGACTAAGACTCCTGCCTGTTGAAGTGAGTTATTTTTGAGAGGAGCATGTGGTACGACTAGATGCAATGAAGTGAGTAATGAGGGGGGTGTATGAGAGATTTAATATTGCAGGGAATGCAACGGAATTGATTATGGGGTGGTACAGTGGGTAAGACAATACTTTGAGGTGGCTTTGGCATGTGGAAAGAACGCAAGATGGAGAGTGTACATGGGGAGTGTACAACTGTACGATTATAGAAGTTGGTGTGAGAAGAAGGCCATCTGTGACAGGGAAATAGTATAGAAGAGTACAGGAGGGAGAGAAATTGGTGGAAGAATACATAGAATGGTGCATGCAAGGGAGGCATATAAGGACAAGAATAAGAGGAGTGCTCTTATGTTGTGGCCAGCCCCTTTATGGGAGTTCCTGTAATGAATGGGTATCGGAGATACAGATAGATAGTTAAACAGAAAATAAAGTGCTTCATCAACAGGAGTTCATCTACTTTCATATCACATTAAGACATGCACTTTTATATCAAGAACAATATTTCTCCTATATCACTGACACAACTTAAAGATGATGAGCTCTTACTCATTGTGAAGGGGTCAAAATATAATTTGCATAAACAAAATCTTTGCTACTTAGTGAGAAGCTCAACAAATGGGGGAAAATCATGTGAGGGGATGCCATGTTTGTTTACATTAAATCTAGATGCATGGACAGACAAACTATTAATCAAAACAAAATATGGCAATATATTTGCAATTCATTTATTCACTAATAAATGCATCAAAAATATAGTTTTGACACATGAATCACTTAAAAACAATAGGTACTATGCAAAGAGTTTATCCACTCTCATATCATATTAGTCCATCCAGTTTCACAATAAAACAGGTAATTTTTCAAGTCACTGGCATAGCTTACTACATGGGCTTTTACTCATTTCAGGAGGCTCAAAATATCATTTAAAACAAAATCCTCACTACTCAGCTAAAATCTCAACTGAAGGAAAAGCCTATGAGGAGATGTCAAGTTTCTTTATATCAAATACAGATGTATGGAAAGATGAATGAAAGAAAACTGAGTGATCATTACTATAATTCCAACTGTCATTAAATAATTCATGAATAAAAAATCCACTTGTATTTATTCAATTATAAATGCATTAGAAATATGTTATTGATAAACTATCACTGAAAAAAAGTTACAATTATGGTAATGCACACACAGTTTATTCTGATCCTTAGTCTGATTTTCTATGCATCTAAATTTCTAAACAAACATGTTATCTCCTCACAGGATTTTCCTACAACCATTAAGATTTTAGCTAAGTACTGAAGATTCTGTAGTTTAAAATGCTACTTCAATCCTCTTAAAATGAATAAGAGTCCTACATTTCCTAAGCTGTGCCAGTGACATGCAAAAACTGATAGTTTAAACATAAAACAATGTAAAAATGTGATATGAAAGTGGATGAACAACTTTTGTAATTCCAACTGTTTTTAAGCAATTCATATACGAAAAATATATTTGTAATGCATTAGTGAATGAAGTAAATCTGTTTTTGATTCACAGATTACTTAAAAACAGTTGGAATATCAGTACTGCACAAAGGCAGCTTGTTTTTATTCATATTTCATCTGTTTATGCATCCAGATTAAATATAAATTGCATGGTGTCTCCTCACATAAATTTTCTCCCCTTGTTGAAATTTTGGCTAAACATTGTGGATTTTCTTGTTTCCATAGTATTTTAACCTTCCAAAATAAGTAAGGGCCCAGCAACTACAAAGAAGTGCCAATGATATGGAAAACTACCAGTCTTAACAAAACTTGATGAGTTGATGAGATATGAAATAATGAAGTCATTATGGAAGTAACATTTACCATACTCATGTAACACAAAACAACATGAACTGCACGTGAGAAAATATCCAGAAATGTTGGTTAATAAACAATGAGCATACACCAAATGCTAATTTCAGCTTCAATAATGTTGTGGTGTTTGCAGAGTTCATCTGTCTATACTCTTTGGTGTCTCCTCACAAGCTTTACGTAGTTTTTAGCTAACTATCAAAGACTTTCTGGTAATGTATCGACAGTGGATGAATTCCTGTTGATAAAGCTCTTTATTCTCCCATGTGATAATAATCTTTATCTCTCTTTTGATATCTCTCACACCTGTTCCCTTCTGGAGCTCCCTAAAGGGGACAGTCATAGCAAAAGTTACCATAACTGGTGAACTTCAGTGTGGTCTCTTAGCATTTAATGCCTCACCCGTAACAGGCTATTGGTAGAGCGCACCTTCAGCACAGTTTTCAAATGCTCCAACCTAAAGTTCCTATTGACTACTTCTACCTAATGTTTCAACCTACTACTTCCACCTAACGTTCCAACCTACTACATCTACCTAATGCTCCCACCTAATATTCCTATCTACTATTCTTATACAATGCTCCTGTCTTACATTCCTACCTGTTATTCCTATCCAATGCTCCTACCCTTTTGCCAAAAGGCAGGACTAGTGCAGTGCTCACCGAAGTTACAAGGAATGAGCTGTGTAAGTTAAGTGTTGTCTAGTGTTATGTGTGACAAGTAGAGATTGTATGCTTGAACAGAAAATCTAGAGTTACAAAGACTGAGTTGTTTGAATTAAGTGTTGTCTAGCATTATGTGTGACAAGGAGAGACTGTCTGTTTATGGACAGAATGCCAGCAATCCACATGTGGGTTAGGCAGAAAAAAAAGACAGCTACCTGGGTTAAAGGGGAGCATCCTGACAACTGTCGAAATCCTGGCTCACTACACAGCCGTCACCAACCCTCCTAGTACCCAGGTGGGTACCAGTAACATACCTCCCTGGTCTTTAATGTAAGCACTCTATTTCGCCATAGGGTGATAATCTTTCATGTGCTAAAGTAAGATGCAGAGCAGCATAATATCCTTGTTGTGAGAAAGTATGTCCAGAAATATTTAGTCCAGTGACATTATGACAACCCCTCTATACTGCATCATTTCATTTCACTCTTCCCTGTGCACGCATTTCACCCTCTTGCATGTTCAATCCCCAGTTACTTGAAATATTTTTCAATCCATCCTTCCACCTGCATTTTGGTCTCTTCATTTTCCTTGTTCCCTCCACCTCCGAAATATATATCCTCTTTATCAACATTTCCTCAATCATTTTCTCCCTATGTCCAAACCATTTCAGCAAATCCTCTTCAGCTCTCTCAACCAGACTCTTTCTATTACCACACCTCTCTCTTACCCTTTCATATCTTACTTGATCAAACCACCTCACACCAAATAAATCCTCACACAATTCATTTCAAACACATCGACCCTCCTCTGCCCAGCCTTATCCATATCCCAATGGGTTGGGGCTGCAATATCTTCAAATATACTCATTTTTGTCCTAAATAGCAATCTCTCTTTCCACATATTCTTCAGTGCTCCTAGAGCCTGTGCTCCCTTACCAACTGCTTCCATTGTTCCATTCACTGCCATGTCCACTTCCTCCAACTTTACTCCATTGAAACTCACCCCCAACTAACCTATCTCAACTCTGTTAAGCCTGATAACCTTGCTTTTATTCACATTTACTCCTTCCTCCTTTCACACATTCTTTCTTCCACACTCAGTCACCAACCTCTGCAGTTTCTCACCTGAATCTACCACCAGTGCTACATCATAAGCAAACAACAACTGACTCACTTCCCAAGCTCTCTCATCTCCTACTATCAGCATAAACACCCCTCTCCCCATGACCCTCACTTTAACCTCCTTCACCATCCCATCCATAAACAAATTAGATTTAAACAACCAACACACAACCCTGCCACAGACTAACCTTCACTTAAAACAATTCACTCTCCTCTCTTCCTACTCTTATACATGCCTTACACCCTAGATACACACTTCTTTGCTTTCCTCTCATACAATATATTCTTAATACCTTCTGCAAGGCATCTCTATGAGCCATTTCATATACTTTCTCCATATCCATAAATTCTACATACAAATCCATTCTTCAGGGCAAACACCTGATCCAAATATCCTCTACCATTTCCAAAACCACAATGCTCCTCCCCAGTCTGATGCTCTGCACATGCCTATATGCCTTCATCCTCTCAATTACCACCCTCTTATATAACTTACCAGGTACACTCAACAAACTTATATCTGCAACTTGAATGTTAACCTCTGTTCCCCTTGCCATTATACAGTGGCACTATACATGCATTCAGCCAATACTCAGGCACTTCATCATGATTCATACATACATGGAAAATCCTAAATAACCAATCAACAACACAGTCATCCCCTTTTCTTAATAGTTTCAATTGCAATACCATCCACTCCAGTTGCCTTGCCACATTTCATCTTATGTAAGGTTTTCATTTCTTCTCTCTCTTTATCAAATCACACTCCATGACTCTCTCCTTATGCATATCACCCTGACCTAAACACCATACAACTGCCACTCTATCATCAAATACATTCAACAATCCCTCAAAATAGTTTTTCCATCTCCTCCCAACTTCATCACTGTTTCCACTTCACCTTTTGCCCCCCTCACCGATGTTCCTATCGGTTTCCTTTTTTTCTTATATTATCAACCTCCTTCCAAATCATCTCATTCTCCCTAAAGTTTACTGATACTCACTCACCCTAACTCTTATTTCCCCTTTTTTCAACCTCTGCACCTTCCTCTTGACCTCCTGCCAATTTCTCTTATACATCCCCAATCATTTCCACTCCTTCCCTGTAAGTATTATCCAAATGTCACTCTCTTCTCTTTAACTAGCAACTTTACTCCTTCATCCTACCCCTCACTACCCTTTCGTATGCAACATACATCTCTCACACTCGACAGCGCTGCTTCCCTAAATACCTCCCATTCCTAACCCACTCCTATTGCTTCATTTACTCTCAGCTTCTGACATTCTGCACTCAATCTCTCCTGTTATTCCTTCATCTGAGTCTCTTTTTTAAGCTCACTTACACACTTTTCTTTTCTCACTGATATTGTTTCCTTTTTTCCAAAAACCCAAAAATCTTCATTCTCGCCTCACAACATAGTGATCAGGCATTTCATCAGCTGCCTCTCTCAGCACATTTACATTCAAAAGTCTTTCTTTTACTTACCTATTAATATGTTATCTGATAATGCTTGCTGACCAACTTTTCCACTGACATACGTATATTTGTGTATGTACCTCCCTGGGGATAGGGGAGAAAGAATACTTCCCACACATTCCTCACATGTCGTAAAAGGTGACTAAAGGGGACGGGAGCAGGGGGGCTGGAATCCCTCCCCTCCTTGTATTTAAACTTTTTAAAAGGGGAAACAGAAGAAGGAGTCACGCAGGGAGTGCTCATCCTCCTCGAAGGCTCAGATTGGGGTGTCTAAATGTGTGTGGATAAAAACAAGATGAGAAAAAAGGAGATATAGGTAGTATGTTTGAGGAAATGAACTGGAATGTTTTGGCTCTGAGTGAAATGAAGCTTAAGGGTAAAGGGGAAGAGTGGCTAGGGAATATCTTGGGAGCAAAGTCAGGGGTTAGTAAGAGGACAAGAGCAAGGAATGGAGTAGCACTACTCCTGAAACAGGAGTGGTGGGAGTATGTGATATAGTGTAAGAAAGTAAACTCTAGATTGATATGGGTAAAACTGAAAAAGGATGGAGAGAGATGGGTGATTATTGGTGCACATGCACCTGGGCATGAGAAGAAAGATCATGAGAGGCAAGTGTTTTGGGAGCAGCTGAGTGAGTGTGTTAGTAGTTTTGATACATGAGACCGGGTTATAGTGATGGGTGATTTGAATGCAAAGGTGAGTAATGTGGCAGTTGAGGGAATAATTAGTGTACATGGGGTGTTCAGTGTTGGAAATGGAAAAGAGCTTGTAGATTTATGTGCTGAAAAAGGACTGGTGATTGGGAATATCTGGTTTAAAAAGAGAGATATACATAAGTATACGTATGTAAGTAGGAGAGATGGCCAGAAAGCGTTACTGGATTACGTGTTAATTGATAGACGCGCGAAAGAGAGACTTTTGGATGTTAATGTGCTGAGCGGTGCAACTGGAGGGATGTCTGATCATTATCTTGTGGAGGTGAAGGTGAAGGTTCGTAGAGGTTTTCAGAAAAGAAGAGAGAATGTTGGGTGAAAAGAGAGGTGAGAGTAAGTGAGCTTGGGAAGGAGACTTGTGTGAGGAAGTACCAGGAGAGACTGAGTACAGAATGGAAAAAGGTGAGAACAAAGGATGTAAGGGGAGGGGGGAGGAATGCGATGTATTTAGGGAAGCACTGATGGCTTGCACAAAAGATGCTTGTGGCATAAGAAGCGTGGGAGGTGGGCAGATTAGAAAGGGTAGTGAGTGGTGCGATGAAGAAGTAAGATAATTAGTGAAAGAGAAGAGAGAGGCATTTGGATGATATTTGCAGGGAAATAATGCAAATGACTGGGAGATGTATAAAAGAAAGAGGCAGGAGGTCAAGGGAAAGGTGCGAGAGGTGAAAAAGAGGGCAAATGAGAGTTGGGGTGAGAGAGTATCATTAAATTTTAGGGAGAATAAAAAGATGTTTTGGAAGGAGGTAAATAAAGTACATAAGACAAGGAAACAAATGGGAACTTCAGTGAAGGGGGCTAATGGGGAGGTGATAACAAGTAGTGGTGATGTGAGAAGGAGATGGAGTGAGTATTTTGAAGGTTTGTTGAATGTCTTTGATGATAGAGTGGTAGATATACAGTGTTTTGGTCGAGGTGGTGTGCAAAGTGAGAGGGTTACGGAAAATGATTTGGTAAAAAGAGATGAGGTAGTAAAAGCCTTGTGGAAGATAAAAGCCGGCAAGGCAGCGGGTTTGGATGGTACTGCAATGGGATTCATTAAAAAAGGGGGTGACTGTATTGTTAATTGGTTGGTAAGGTGATTTAATGTATGTATGACTCATTGTACAAAGGCAAAGGGGATAAGAGTGAGTGCTCAAATTACAGGGGTATAAGCTTGTTGAGTATTCCTGGTAAATTATATGGGAGGGTATTGACTGAGAGGGTGAAGGCATGTACAGAGCATCAGATTGGGGAAGAGCAGTGTGGTTTCAGAAGTGGTAGAGGATGTGTAGATCAGGTGTTTGCTTTGAAGAATGTATGTGAGAAATACTTAGAAAAGCAAATGGATTTGTATGTAGCATTTATGGATCTGGAGAAGGCATATGATAGAGTTGATTGAGATGCTCTGTGGAAGGTATTAAGAATATATGGTGTGGAAGGCAAGTTGTTAGAAGCAGTGAAAAGTTTTTATCGAGGATGTAAGGCATGTGTACGTGTAGGATGAGAGGAAAGTGGTTGGTTCTCAGTGAATGTAGGTTTGCGGTAGGCGTGTGCGATGTCTCCATGGTTGTTTAATTTGTTTATGGATGGGGTTGCTAGGGAGGTGAATGCAAGAGTTTTGGAAAGAGGGGGAAGTATGCAGTCTGTTGTGGATGAGAGAGCTTGGAAAGTGAGTCAGTTGTTGTTCGCTGATGATACAACGCTGGTGGCTGATTCATATGAGAAACTGCAGAAGCTAGTGACTGAGTTTGGTAAAGTGTGTGAAAGAAGAAAGTTGAGAGTAAATGTGAATAAGAGTAAGGTTATTAGGTACAGTAGGGTTGAGGGACAAGTCAATTTTGAGGTAAGTTTGAATGGAGAAAAACTGGAGAAAGTGAAGTGTTTCAGATATCTGGGAGTGGATTTGGCAGCGGATGGAACCATGGAAGCAGAAGTGAATCATATGATGGGGGAGGGGGCAAAAGTTCTGGGAACGTTGAAGAATGTGTTGAAGTTGAGAACATTATCTCCAAAAGCAAAAATGGGTATGTTTGAAGGAATAGTGGTTCCAACAATGTTATATGGTTGCGAGGCGTGGGCTATAGATAGAGTTGTGCGGAGGAGGGTGGATGTGCTGGAAATTAGATGTTTGAGGACGATATGTGGTGTGAGGGGGTTTGATCGAGTAAGTAATAATAGGGTAAGAGAGATGTGTGGTAATAAAAAGAGTGTGGTTGAGAGAGCAGAAGAGGGTGTTTTGAAATGGTTTGGTCACATGGAGAGAATCAGTGAGGAAAGATGGACCAAGAGGATATATGTGTCAGAGGTGGAGGGAATGAGGAGAAGTGGGAGACCAAACTGGAGGTGGAAAGATGGAATGATAAAGATTTTGAGTGATCAGGGCCTGAACATACATGAGGGTGAAAGGCGTGCAAGGAATAGAGTGAACTGGAACAATGTGGTATACCTGGGTCGACGTGCTGTCAATGTATTGAACCAGGGCATGTGAAGCGTCTGGGATAAACCATGGAAAGTTCTGTGGGGCATGGATGTGGAAAGGGAGCTGTGGTTTCGGTGCATTATTACATGACAGCTAGAGACCGAGTGTGAACAAATGTGGCCTTTGTTGTCTTTTCCTAGCGCTACCTCACGCACATGAGGGGGGAGGGGGTTGTTATTTCATGTGTGGCGGGGTGGCGATGAGAATGAATAAAGGCAGGCAGTATGAATTATGTACATGTGTATATATGTATATGTCTGTGTGTATATATATATATATGTATACGCTGAGATTGCACAGGTATGTATATTTGCATGTGGACGTGTATGTATATACATGTGTATGTGGGTGGGTTGGGCCATTCTTTTGCCTGTTTCCTTGCACTACCTCGCTAACGCGGGAGACTACGACAAAGCAAAATGAATAAATAAATAAAAACTCTTTTTCAACCATGCATTCCCAGCACCAGTCCTTTTTCAGCACTCAACTTTACAAGCTATTTACCATTTCCATTCATAATACTGAATATGCCATATCCCCCAATTATATCCACAACTGCCATATTATTCACCTTTTCACAATATACAAATAAAAGTTAAGTTTTCAGCTTACATACAAGTGCAAATGCTATAGTGTTTGCATAGTTCATCTGTTAATGCATTTGGATTTAATGTAAAGAATCATAACATCTCCTTACATGCTTTTTCTTCAACTGGTGAGTTTTTAACATAGCAGAGCACTGAAGATTTTACCTTTTAAAACAGTATCTTATCTTGCTCAGAATGGATTAGGACTGGATTACTAAAAAATCCAAATTGATACTTTGTCGAAACAAGTATGCAGGTGGTAGAATCCACACTATGAAAAATTTGCTTGACACCATATTCTGTCATAAGCTGCACCTAAACCATCCATCTACCTGTATATCTCAATGCCTGTTTCCTCCAGGAACTCCCTCAAAAAAGTCTTCATAACTAGTGAACTCCAGTGCCACTTCTTAGCCTTTAGTGTCTCACTCTTAATAGGCCACTGGCAGAGGGCAACTCTAGCACAGTGCTTCCAAAGACTCCTACTTAATTTTCCTTTTTACCTAATGTTCTAGCCTACTATTTCTACCAATGCTCCAATGTAATGCTTCTACCTAATGCTCCTGCCTACAATTCCTACCTACTACTTCTGTCAACTATTCTTAAAATTCAGCACATACTGAAAGGAAAATCTTGAGTTACAAAGAATGAACTGTTGTGTGAATTAGTGTCATGTGTGAGATGGATAGACTTATGTTTGTGGACAGTCTATGTGCAGGTGAAGCACAAAGAAAAGACAGATAAGGGTCCAAGGAATGCAACATGACAGTCACTGAAGTACTGGCTCACTACACAGCAATCACTAACCCTCCCGGTAACCTGGCAGGATGTCCCGGTAATATACCTCCCTGGTCAGTGCCTGCCTTCCAACTACCAACCCAGCTTTTGCAAACTTTGTTTGGGAAAAAAGTGTGACATAATCAAGTAAATACTGTACCTTCCTTTCTATGCAAAATTTCTATGTACTGCTTAAATATTTATGATAATAATGACTTGGAAATTATTTTTCTCTGAGCTTACACTAACACTTATTCAGTTACTGTTATTACTTTAGATGAAATCTTCTTCTAAAATATGAGAACATACAAAGATTTCAGTATTATCACACTGAACAACTTGCCTGATATATCAGACTGCCCTATTCTCAACTGAAGGGCCTTCTTCATCACATCTTCCATTTGTTTCATCACATCTTGACTATTGTGCTTGAGTGGTAGAATTGGTGATACATTGATAAGACTGTCATCAATCTGAAGCATGGCACTCTCTTCTGAATTATCACCAGATTCCATAATATTCTGTGAATCTGTTTGATGGATTCTGTCACAGCATTCATTCATAGAAGTGCTTGAACTGGCACTCTGGGATTCCATACTCTTGCCTTTTGTGCCATATCTCACATTTCCTTCTGTGCCCTCTTTTAAGTGGTTTTCATTTCCATCATCCTGATTACTGAGATTAAAATCTGGTGTTCCAACAGAATCTTCTGAGCCACTTTCATTCTTCTCTTTTTGGTGTTTCTTTTTTAAGGGTTCAGTAACATTGTCAACAGCTGATAATCTTTTTCCAACAACAGTAGATTTTCGCATTTGCATTTTTCCAGTGGATCCAGTTTTTCGTCTACCTTTTTTCTTCCTTATACCAAAAGGTCTCCATGACTCCTCCTTACTATCATAATCATCATCATCATCATCATCATCATCATCATCATCACCATCTTTTTCATATTTTAGAGAAAATCTAAGGGTCCGTCTTTTAATGGGCTTTTTTTTTATCGGGCTTTCCATTATGGAATGCTGGCGGGAACATTTTCTTCTTCTGCTAGACAGCTTTCCTAATTTTCCAGACTCAGATGAGAGACTAGCATTTGCTGCGAGTGTGAGATTCTTTGGAATATCAGGAGATTTCATCACATCTTTAAGGACTATAGATAATCTTCTTAAGCTCAGGAAACCTTGACTTTCTTTATCATTACTATCATCATTATTCTGAGGTGGTAAATTTTCCTTTTCAATGGTCCTCTTTGAAGAATATGGTGGTATATCTACAACGGTGGCATCCATTAGCGAAACATCAAATGGAGTCTTTTCAGACACCACTGGCTTATCCTGAGAATGCTCAGGTGACTGAGCTTTGAAGAATCTTCTTTCTGCCTGAATATATTTATTTTTCTCCTCTTCCTTGCTCTTCCCATCTTGTTTAGCAGCTTTAACAGTAGCTTGAAGAAGAAGATTTGAAAGAGGCTCTGTCATTTCCATGCTTACATCATTTACACATGTCAAATCATTATCACTAATCAAGAAATCTCTCTCTCGGTCAGGCAGAATAAGACTTGGTGGAGGCATGAGAACAGAGTCTTTTTGATTACATTCACTCGAGATTTGTGAGTCATTACCTATAACAGTTTCATCTTGTCCGGTGAGGAATTTACTGGTATTATCCACTTTAGCTACTTCATCTAAGTCCCTAGAAAATTCAAGGCTTCGTCGGGTGCGTATTCGCTGGTTATCAGGGGCAATTTCACCTGTTCTCCTTGAGGTGTCTGTGCTTGTCCTTATAGGCTGCCCCTTTGATCGTGATTTAGACCGGCGTCCACCTCTAGCCTCTAAATCCTCCAACCTGGCCAACATGGTGGTAGGAGAAGCCAGATAACTATGATCTAAGTTATTTGCTGGACCAGCTTTAGGTGATGGGGCAGACTGATGAGGTTCCTTTGGCGATTTGCTTGGAGTAGATTTGCGTTTTGAAACTTTACTTAAATTATCGTCTTCACTATCACTTGATGACTCAAGCACAACATGACCATGAGACTGAAATGAAAGGCACTCAGTATCATTCTTTTGTCTGCTCTGTTTAGCACCCCTAGCATGTCTTCCTGAACGACCAGATGAACGCTTTTTTGAGACATCAGGATACCACCAGCTTGGACCCTCAAGAGGGTCCTCTTCACTTTCAGGCACAGATTGTGTGGCTGAAGGTATATTTTTTTCTTGTTTCCTCGCTAGATCCTCCTGGAATTAAAGGATAACACAGAATTAAAAAAGGCTAAGCAAAAAATCTGTTTTAAAGTCAGAAATGCAATGCTTCTTTCTGCAAGTTTTAAGAGAATGCAAAATTCATTAAGGGAAGACCTAAAACACAATACACAATGATAAAATGTACATGAAATATACATGGACTATGCTTGGTGATGGATAACTGGGTGGTGAATGGATGATATGTATGATGTACATAATGACGATAATCATGCTTATGATATAGCTGCATCTGCTGAACTAGAGACAAAGCCACATTTTCCTTATCCCAAAGTCTTTGATATTCGTTTTTTTCCCTTTATAGTGTAGGCTCCAGTCATGGTAAAGTCTGTATCAAGGCCAGACCTTCACTGAAATACAGAGGGGATTATGAAAGGGAAAAAGAAGAGACAAGGGAAAGCATCTAAAAATTTTGTTGGAAGTGAAAAACCTGTCTTTTAAATATGCCAGGTCATAGTTATTGGGATAGACATGAGATGGTAGAGAATTCCAAATCTTCGAAGTGTAGGGAAAGAAACAGATATCAAAACGGCCCACCCTTGAGTTGCCAATGGCCACACAGTAAGCATGTGACGCAGCTGCTTGCCGAGGATTGTGTGGTTTAGCCAGTGGTGGGAGGCACACAAGCAGCTAGCTCTCAGGAGCAAAACCAAAGTAATAAGAATTCCTTGATCATAATTGTGAAAGCTAGTTTGGTTAATGCATACTTTGGGTAATGTAAGGTAAACTGCATACATGCTAATATGACATTTGTGATTTCAGTAAAACCAAATTAGCATAAAGCAAAAAATTCATATTACTGTATAACAATCAATAGATTATAAATTTAAATCACAACAATATGTTGCTAAAATAATGTTGATTCACACATAAGGTCAGGTCAGGGGTCATGTTCCTTGGAACTGATGGTTTATGTATTTCTGAGACCTCATTCCTTAGGTACTGGTGGGTCAGGTGAAGAGCCTTGTTCCTTATTTAGTTTGGTTATATATCTCTTTGTTGTGCCCCTTCTTTATTCCAATCAAAGTAGTCTTGAAAAACACAGAAGTTCAGAAAGATGTTTTTTGCTTTTCTTACAGTTCATGAAGATTTTGTTTACTCCAAAGTGCTGTTGTGGATCAGCATTTAGAATGTACAGCTTGTAATTCTATCTTGAATCTTAATTCATATTGAGGGCAAAATTAACTCTTGTATTTCTAGGTTTACTTCAGCACTTCTGTGGGAGATTCTATCATTCTGATTCTGGTATTTTAAATCTGATTAGGAAACCTCATGCACCAAGCTGTGGTACCACCTGCTAAAGTTCAGCGTAACTGATGTCTGATCTTGATCCTCCATCTATTAGCAAACATATTCATGACTGTCTATCATCAGATTGCTCACCTTTGTTGTAATCTTGGCTAAGATTAAGCTTAACTGATTCAAAGTTCTAAAATTCATCAGTGTTTCTCTTGAATGACTGCAAAGCAGAGAGTGACCTCACACATTAAATACTATGTAAGACATGGCAGGCCAAGCTTCCCTTGCATCACTGTGATACCCATAACATGAAATGCAAAGTGCTCACAATATTTGTGTTCTACCATTCTAAAGCACACCACACATCATACATACCACATTTGTGGTTGCAAAAATCTAATTGTTTATCTAAAAATAAGTTTACAAAAAACTCATTTAAAGGTAGAGAGGCCTGTATATTACTCATTCAATGAGAATGGAAAAATAAAGAGAAGCAACCACTGTGCACAAAGATATATCACTTAAATCATCATGTGCACTAAATGACAGCTTATCTAAATCATATGAAAATCCCAGCAAAGAACTCCTACACAGTTATGTCATATACCACAAACTTGCATGAGTTGATATGAAACACTAATATTCATATCTTGTGACATTTTTTTCTAAATCTGATAAAACATCAATGCATATCGATCCTTAAAATCTTTCATGTTTCATACCACATTACTTACAACTCTACCATTTATAGTTTTGAAACCCATTAATGCTATATATCATAAGTGGACATACTGCTATGCTTCAAGCAATTTCATCAATATCATCCAGTGAAAAGTATCCAATCATCATAACCAAATCAGCTCGTCCATATACTTCCATATTCACATTTCACTTTATCACTTGCAATCACCTGAACCTTTAAAGGATGGAGCCCTGAAAATTTTGGAACTTTAATCAAAAATTCAAAAAACTATTTAAGTCTTATCAGTCAACAGGAAATATTAAAAGATACAAATATAAAAAGGTAAATTAATCATATCTATTGCTGGAAAAACAATTTCAGCTCAAGTGCATGCCAAAATCATACCTTTCCCTATTATGTTATGTGGGCAACTTAAACACTTTAGGATTCTTTCCTGGTGCTAAATGTAACCGTTTGTGACATAAGACATCTCTATATGCTGATAAGCACCCCTTCCACTTTAAATAACATCTGGAAAGGCAACCCATACAAGTACAGCTAGAGTTCCTGAGGGTCTGACATATTATCCTTTTGTTACATGAGTCACTGACACTTTCCAGACTCTTCCCTGGAGATAATTATGGTTGCCTGTCATGCAGGTCACCTGTATATAGTAATAAAAAGCACCTTACAGTTTTGATGAAGGCAGGAAGAGGCAATCTACAGAAGTTCAGCACCAGTCCCTACATCAAAAACCATAAAGTATGGCTACAATCCCAGTAGGTACATTACTAGTTAATATACTACCTTATACTTAATCTATCTATCTATCTATCCACATGTCTGACACCTGTTCCAATCAGAACTCCCTCAAAGGGAGTCACCATAATTAGACAACTCCAGTGCTGCTTCTTAGCCTTCAGTGCTTCACCCTTAATAGGCCACTGGCAGAGGGCAACTCTAGCACAGTGTTTGCTGAGGATCCATACTTACCTTATGCGCTCATAAAACTTATCAAAAAAGGGGGGTGACTGTGTTGTTGACTGGTTGGTAAGGATATCTAATGTATGAATGACACATGGTAAGGTGCCTGAGGATTGGTGGAATGCATGCATAGTGCCATTGTACAAAGGCAAAGGGGATAAAGGTGAGTGCTCAAATTACAGAGGTATAAGTTTGTTGAATATTCCTGGGAAATTATATGGGAGGGCATTGATTGAGAGGGTGAAGGCATGTACATAGCATCATCATACTGGGGAAAAGCAGTGTGGTTTCAGAAGTGGTAGAGGATGTGTGGATCAGATGTTTACTTTGAAGAATGTATGTGAGAAATACTTAGAAAAGCAAATGGATTTGTATGTAGCATTTATGGATCTGGAGAAGGCATATGATAGAGTTGATAGAGATGCTCTGTGGAAGGTATTAAGAATGTATGGTGTGGGAAGCAAGTTGTCAGAAGCAGTGAAAAGTTTTTATCGAGGATGTAAGGCATGTGTGCGAGTGGGAAGAGAGGAAAGTGATTGGTTCTCAGTGAATGGCGGTTTGTGGCAGGGATGCGTGATGTCTCCATGGTTGTTTAATTTGTTTATGGATAAGGTTGTTAGGGAGGTGAATGCAAGAGTTTTGGAGGGAGGGACAAGTATGCAGTCTGTTGTGGATGAGAGGGCTTGGGAAGTGAGTCAGTTGTTCGCTAATGATACAGCGCTGGTGGCTGATTCAGGTGAGAAACTGCAGAAGCTGGTGACTGAGCTTGGTAAAGTGTGTGAAAGAAGAAAGCTGAGAGTAAATGTGAATAAGAGCAAAGTTATTAGGTACAGTAGGGTTGAGGGACAAGTCAATTGGGAGGTAAGTTTAAATGGAGAAAAACTGGAGGAAGTAAAGTGTTTAAGATATCTGGGAGTGGATTTGGCAGCAGATGGAACCATGGAAGTGGAAGTGAGTCATACGGTGGGGGAGGGGGTTTAAGTTCTGGGAGTGTTGAAAAATGTGTGGAAGGCGGGAACATTATCTCGGAAAGCAAAAATGTTATATGGTTGCGAGGCATGGGTATAGAAAGAGTTGTGCGGAGGAGGGTGGATATGCTGGAAATGAGATGTTTGAGGACAATATGTGGTGTGAGGTGGTTTGATCGAGTAAGTAATGAAAGGGTAAGAGAGATGTGTGGTAATAAAAAGAGTGTGGGTGAGAAAGCAGAAGAGGGTGTTTGGAGAAAATAAGTGAGGAAAGATTGACAAAGAGGGTACATGTGTCAGAGGTGGAGGGAACAAGGAGAAGTGGGAGACCAAATTGGAGGTGGAAAGATGCAGTGAAAAAGATTTTGAGCAATTGGGCCTGAACATGCAAGAGGGTGAAAGGCGTGCAAAAAACAGAGTGAATGGGAACGATGTGGTATACCGGGGTCAACGTGCTGTCAATGGATTGAACCAGGGCATGTGAAGTGTCTGAGGTAAACCATAGAAAGTTTTGTGGGGCCTGGATGTGGAAAGGAGCTGTGGTTTTGGTGCATTATACATGACAGCTAGAGACTGAGTATGAACGAATGTGGCGTTTGTTGTCTTTTCCTAGTGCTACCTCGCTCGCATGTGGGGGGAAGAGGTTGTCATTTCATGTGTGGCAGGGTGGCGACGGGAATGAATAAAGGCAGCAAGTATGAATTATGTACATGTATATATGTGTATATGTCTGTTTATTCCTCTATCCCTGGGAATAGGGGAGAAAGAATACTTCCCACGTATTCTCTGCGTGTCGTAGAAGGCGACTAAAAGGGAAGGGAGCGGGGGGCTGGAAATCCTCCCCACTCATTTTTTTTAATTTTCCAAAAGGAACAGAGAAGGGGGCCAGGTGAGGATATTCCCTCAAAGGCCCACTCCTCTGTTCTTAACGCTACCTCGCTAATGCAGGAAATGGTGAATAGTATGAAAGAAAAAGAAAAGAATGTCTGTATATGTATACATATGTACACATTGAAATGTATAAGTATGTATATATGCGTGTGTGGACGTGTATGTATGTACATGTGTATTTGGGTGGGTTGGGCCATTCTTTCGTCTGTTTCCTTGCGCTACCTCGCTGACACGGGAGACAGCAACAAAGTATAATAATAAAGAAACTTATAACACCAGCTTTTTATTTAATGTTAATACTTATGTCTTCTACAAAGGTTCTCTTTTCATCCATACTCTATAAAAAAAAAAGTTATCACTCATATTTTTATTACTAAAATATCACTTAACTCATCCTAAATTTTCTTCGGTCTTTTAAATCCTCCCCAACAAAGGACTTAGCCACATATTTACCATCTTTTTTTTGTTTTCAAAGAATTATAAAAATATGAGCCTTAAAGCTGCATGCAGTAACATAATTCATACAATACCTGGACTGATAAAGCCATAGGTGAGTTAGCCCTACTGCTTGTGGGAGACTCCCCAGCCACCCTGTTCATCAATGCTCCTTTACTCGGCTTGCCTTGCTTCTGACTTTCTGTTTTCTTCATACTCTGTTAGAAAATATTATGTGGCTTTAAAACCTCATTAATACCAATCTTGAATATGATGGGCTTTATGGAGGTGATGGAAAGCATATCTTACTAATTACAGGATAAAAAGGATAATGGGAGTATAAACTCTGCTTTATGTATTTAAAGAGGTATGTAAATTTCCTAATGCTTCCAAAAAATGTCCTTTTCAAATCATATATTCATGCAAAGGTGAGTAATGTGGCAGTTGAGGGAATAATTGGTATACATGGGGTGTTCAGTGTTGTAAATGGAAATGGTGAAGAGCTTGTAGATATATGTGCTGAAAAAGGACTGGTACTTGGGAATACCTGGTTTAAAAAGCGAGATATACATAAGTATACGTTTGTAAGTAGGAGAGATGGCCAGAGAGCGTTATTGGATTACGTGTTAATTGACAGGCGCGCGAAAGAGAGACTTTTGGATGTTAATGTGCTGAGAGGTGCAACTCGAGGGATGTCTGATCATTATCTTGTGGAGGCTAAGGTGAAGATTTGTATGGGTTTTCAGAAAAGAAGAGTGAATGTTGGGGTGAAGAGGGTGGTGAGAGTAAGTGAGCTTGGGAAGGAGACTTGTGTGAGGAAGTACCAGGAGAGACTGAGTACAGAATGGAAAAAGGTGAGAACAATGGAAGTAAGGGGAGTGGGGGAGGAATGGGATGTATTTAGGGAATCAGTGATGGATTGCGCAAAAGATGCTTCTGGCATGAGAAGAGTGGGAGGTGGGTTGATTAGAAAGGGTAGTGAGTGGTGGGATGAAGAAGTAAGATTATTAGTGAAAGAGAAGAGAGAGGCATTTGGACGATTTTTGCAGGGAAAAAATGCAATTGAGTGGGAGATGTATAAAAGAAAGAGACAGGAGGTCAAGAGAAAAGTGCAAGAGGCGAAAAAGAGGGCAAATGAGAGTTGGGGTGAGAGAATATCATTAAATTTTAGGAAGAATAAAAAGATGTATTCTTAATCCCCTATCCCTGGGGATAGGGGATTAAGAATACTTCCCACGTATTCCCTGCGTGTCGTAGAAGGCGACTAAAAGGGGAGGGAGCGGGGGGCTGGAAATCCTCCCCTCTCGTTTTTTTTTTTTTTTCTTTTTTTTCAATTTTCCAAAAGAAGGAACAGAGAATTGGGCCAGGTGAGGGTATTCCCTCAAAGGCCCAGTCCTCTGTTCTTAACGCTACCTCGCTAATGCGGGAAATGGCGAATGGTTTGAAAGAAAAGAAAAAAAGATGTTCTGGAAGGAGGTAAATAAAGTGCGTAAGACAAGGGAGCAAATGGGAACTTCAGTGAAGGGCGCAAATGGGGAGGTGATAACAAGTAGTGGTGATGTGAGGAGATGGAGTGAGTATTTTGAAGGTTTGTTGAATGTGTTTGATGATAGAGTGGCAGATATAGGGTGTTTTGGTCGAGGTGGTGTGCAAAGGGAGAGGGTTAGGGAAAATGATTTGGTAAACAGAGAAGAGGTAGTAAAAGCTTTGCGGAAGATGAAAGCTGGCAAGGCAGCAGGTTTGGATGGTATTGCAGTGGAATTTATTAAAAAAGGGGGTGACTGTATTATTGACTGGTTGGTAAGGTTATTTAATGTATGTATGACTCATGGTGAGGTGCCTGAGGATTGGCGGAATGCGTGCATAGTGCCATTGTACAAAGGCAAAGGGGATAAGAGTGAGTGCTCAAATTACAGAGGTATAAGTTTGTTGAGTATTCCTGGTAAATTATATGGGAGGGTATTGATTGAGAGGGTGAAGGCATGTACAGAGCATCAGATTGGGGAAGAGCAGTGTGGTTTCAGAAGTGGTAGACGATGTGTGGATCAGGTGTTTGCTTTGAAGAATGTATGTGAGAAATACTTAGAAAAGCAAATGGATTTGTATGTAGCATTTATGGATCTGGAGAAGGCATATGATAGAGTTGATAGAGATGCTCTGTGGAAGGTATTAAGAATATATGGTGTGGGAGGCAAGTTGTTAGAAGCAGTGAAAAGTTTCTATCGAGGATGTAAGGCATGTGTACGTGTAGGAAGAGAGGAAAGTGATTGGTTCTCAGTGAATGTAGGTTTGCGGCAAGGGTGTGTGATGTCTCCATGGTTGTTTAATTTATTTATGGATGGGGTTGTTAGGGAGGTGAATGCAAGAGTTTTGGAAAGAGGGGCAAGTATGAAGTCTGTTGGGGATGAGAGAGCTTGGGAAGTGAGTCAGTTGTTGTTCGCTGATGATACAGCGCTGGTGGCTGATTCATGTGAGAAACTGCAGAAGCTGGTGACTGAGTTTGGTAAAGTGTGTGAAAGAAGAAAGTTGAGAATAAATGTGAATAAGAGCAAGGTTATTAGGTACAGTAGGGTTGAGGGTCACGTCAATTGGGAGGTAAGTTTGAATGGAGAAAAACTCGAGGAAGTAAAGTGTTTTAGATATCTGGGAGTGGATCTGGCAGCAGATGGAACCATGGAAGCGGAAGTGGATCATAGGGTGGGGGAGGGGGCGAAAATCCTGGGAGCCTTGAAGAATGTGTGGAAGTCGAGAACATTATCTCGGAAAGCAAAAATGGGTATGTTTGAAGGAATAGTGGTTCAAACAATGTTGTATGGTTGCGAGGCGTGGTCTATGGATAGAGTTGTGCGCAGGAGGATGGATGTGCTGGAAATGAGATGTTTGAGGACAATGTGTGGTGTGAGGTGGTTTGATCGAGTAAGTAACGTAAGGGTAAGAGAGATGTGTGGAAATAAAAAGAGCGTGGTCGAGAGAGCAGAAGAGGGTGTTTTGAAATGGTTTGGGTACATGGAGAGAATGAGTGAGGAAAGATTGACCAAGAGGATATATGTGTCGGAGGTGGAGGGAACGAGGAGAAGTGGGAGACCAAATTGGGGGTGGAAAGATGGAGTGAAAAAGATTTTGTGTGATCGGGGCCTGAACAGGAGGAGGGCAAGGAATAGAGTGAATTGGATCGATGTGGTATACCGGGGTTGACTTGCTGTCAGTGGATTGAATCAGGGCATGTGAAGCGTCTGGGGTAAACCATGGAAAGCTGTGTAGGTATGTATATTTGCGTGTGTGGAAGTATGTATATACATGTGTATGGGGATGGGTTTTGCCATTTGTTTCGTCTGTTTCCTTGCGCTACCTCGCAAACGCGGGAGACAGCGGAAAAAAAGAAAAAAAAAAAAATATTCATTTTATTAAACTTTGTCGCTGTCTCCCAAGTTAGTGAGGTAGCGCAAGGAAACAGACGAAAGAATGGGCCAACCCACCCACATACACATGTATATACATAAACGTCCACTCAAAGCACATATACATACCTATACATCTCAACATATACATATATATACATACACAGACATATACATATAAGACATATGTACATAATTCATACTGTCTGAACTTATTCATTCCCATCGCCATCCGCCATACATGTAATAACAACTCCCTTCCCCACATGTGCGCGAGGTAGCGCTAGGAAAAGACAACATAGGCCACATTCGTTCATACTCAATCTCTAGCTGTCATGTATAATGCACCGTAATCACAGCTCCCTTTCCACATCCAGGCCCCACAAAACTAAACATGGTTTACCACAGATGCTTCACATGCCATGGTTCAATCCATTGACAGCACGCTGACCCCGGTATACCACATCGTTACAATTCACTCTATTCCTTGCACGCCTTTCACCCTCCTGCATGTTCAGGCCCTGATCACTCAAAATCTTTTTCACTCCATCTTTCCACCTCCAATTTGGTCTCCCACTTCTCCTCGTTCCCTCCAACTCTGACACATATATCCTCTTTGTCTTTCCTCACTCATTCTCTCCATGTGACCAAACCTTTTCAAAACACCCTCTTTCAAAACACGCTCTCTCAACCACACATCTCTCTTACCCTTTCATTACTTACTCGATCAAACCAACTCACACCACATATTGTCCTCAAACATCTCATTTCCAGCACATCCACCCTCCTCCACAGAACTCTATCTATAGCCCATGCCTTGCAACCATATAACATTGTTAGAACCACTATTCCTTCAAACATACCCATTTTTGCTTTCCATGCTAACGTTCTCGACTTCCACACATTTTTCAATTGCTCCCAGAACTTTCGCCCCCTCCCCCACCCTATGATTCATTTCTGCTTCCATGGTTCCATCTGCTGCCAAATCCACTCCCAGATATCTAAAACATTTCCGAGATAATGTTCTCGACTTCCACACATTCTTCAACGCTCCCAGAACTTTCGCCCCCCTCCCCCACCCTATGATTCACTTCCGCTTCCATGGTTCCATCTGCTGCCAAATCCCCTCCCAGATATCTAAAATAGGTCACTTCCTCCAGTTTTTCTCCATTCAAACTTACCTCCCAATTGACTTGTCCCTCAACCCTACTGTACCTAATAAACTTGCTCTTATTTACATTTACTCTCAGCTTTCTTCTTTCACACACTTTACCAAACTCAGTCACCAGCTTTTGCAATTTCTCAAATGAATCAGCCAACAGCGCTGTATCATTAGCGAAAAACAACTGACTCACTTCCCAAGCTCTCTCATCCACAACAGACTGTATCCTTGCCCCTCTTTCCAAAACTCTTGCATTCACCTCCCTAACAACCCCATCCATAAACAAATTAAACAACCATGGAGACATCACACAACCCCTACCGCAAACCTACATTCACTGAGAACAAATCACTTTCCTCTCTTCCTACACATACACATGCCTTACATCCTCAATAAAAACTTTTCACTGCTTTTAACAACTTGCCTGCCACACCATATATTCCTAATACCTTCCACAGAGCATCTCTATCAACTCTATCATATGCCTTCTCCAGATCCATAAATGCCACATTAGCTTTTCTAAGTATTTCAAACATACATTCTTCAAAACAAACACCTGATCCACACATCCTCTACCACTTCTGAAACCACACTGCTCTTCCCCAATCTGATGCTCTGTACATGCCTTCACCCTCTCAATCGATACCCTCCCATATAATTTCCCATGAATACTCAACAAACTTATACCTCTGTAATTTGAGCACTCACTTTTGTCCCCTTTGCCTTTGTACATTGGCACTATGCAAGCATTCCGCCAATCCTCAGGCACCAGTCAACAATAGTCACCCCCTTTTTTAATAAATTCCACTGCAATACCATCCAAACCTGCCGCCTTGCCGGCTTTCATCTTCCACAAAGCTTTTACTACCTCTTCTCTGTTTACCAAATCATTTTCCCTAACCCTCTCACTTTGCACACCACCTCGACCAAAACACCCTATACCTGCCACTCTATCATCAAACACATTCAACAAACCTTCAAAATACTCACTCTATCTCCTTCTCACATCACCACTACTTGTTATCACCTACCCATTAGCCCCCTTCACTGAAGTTCCCATTTGTTCCCTTGTCTTACGCACTTTATTTACCTCCTTCCAAAACATCTTTTTATTCTCCCTAAAATTTAATGATACTCTCTCACCCCAACTCTCATTTGCCCTCTTCTTCACCTCTTGCACCTTTCTCTTGACCTCCTGCCACTTTCTTTTATACATCTCCCACTCACTTGCAGTATTTCCTTGCAAAAATTTTCCAAATGCTTCTCTCTTCCCTTTCAATAATAATCTTACTTCTTTATCCCACCACTCACTACCCTTTCTAATTTGCCCACCTCCCATGCTTCTCTTGCCACAAGCATCTTTTGCGCAAGCCATCACTGCTTCCCTAAATACATCCCATTCCTCCCCCACTCCCCTTACGTCCTTTGTTCTCACCTTTTTCCATTCTGTACTCCTGGTACTTCCTCAAACAAGTCTCCTTCCCAAGCTCACTTACTCTCACCACTCTCTTCACCCCAACATTCTCTCATCTTTTCTGAAAACCTCTACAAATCTTCACCTTCGCCTACACAAGATAATGATCAGACATCCCTCCAGTCGCACCTCTCAGCACATTAACATCCAAATGTCTCTCTTTCGTGTGCCTATCAATTAACACTTAATCCAATAATGTTCTCTGGCCATTTCTCCTACTTACATACGTATACTTATGTATATCTCTCTTTTTAAACCAGGTATTCCCAATCACCAGTCCTTTTTCAGCACATAAATCTACAAGCTGTTCACCATTTTCATCTACAACACTGAACACCCCATTTACACTGATTATTCCCTCAACTGCCCCATTACTTACCTTTGCATTCAAATCACCCATCACTATAACCCAGTCTCGTGCATCAAAACTACTAAGGCACTCGCTCAACTGCTCCCAAAACACTTGCCTTTCATGATCTTTCTTCTCATGCCCAGGTGCATATGCACCAATAATCACCCATCTCTCTCCATCCACTTTCAGTTTTTTCGATATCAATCTAGAGTTTACTTCCTTACACTCTGTCACATACTTCCACCACTCCTGTTTCAGAAGTAGTGCTACTCCATTCCTTGCTCTCGTCCTCTTACTAACCCCTGACTTTACTCCCAAGACATTCCCAAACCACTCTTCTCTTTTTCCCTTGAGCTTTGTTTCACTTAGAGCCAAAATATTCAGGTTCCTTCCTCAAACATACTACCTATCTCTCCTTTTTTTTCATCTTGGTTACATCCGCACACATTTAGACACCCCAATCTGAGCCTTCGAGGAAGACGAGCACTCCCCGTGTGACTCCTTCTTCTGTTTCCCCTTTTTCCCCTTTTAGAAAGTTAAAATACAAGGAGAGGAGGGTTTCTAGCTCCCCGCTTCCGTCCCCTTTAGTTGCCTTCTACGACACAAAGAATGCGTGGGAAGTGTTCTTTCTCCCCTACCCCTATTCTTCCTGAAATTTAATGATACTCTCTCACCCCACCTCTCATTTGCCCTATTTTATACCTCTTGCACCTTTCTCTTGACCTCCTGCCTCTTTCTTTTATACATCCCACAGACATTTGCATTATTTCCCTGCAAAAATCGTCCAAATGCCTCTCTCTTCTTCTTCACTAATAATCTCACTTCTTCATCCCACCACTCTCTGCCCTTTCTAATCTGCCCACCTCCCACACTTCTCATGCCACAGGGAAATTTTGTGCAAGCCATCACTGCTTCCCTAAATACATACTATTCTTCCCCCACTCCCCTAATATCCTTTACTCTCATCTTTTTCCATTCTGCACTCAGTCTCTCCCAGTACTTCCTCACACATGTCTCCTTCCCAAGCTCACTTACTCTCGCCACTCTGTTCACCCCAACATTCTCTCTTCTTTTCTGAAAACCTCTACAAATCTTCACTTTTGCCTCCAAAAGATAGTGATCAAACATCTCTCCAGTTGCACCTCTTAGCACATTAACATCCAAAAGTCTCTCTTTCATGCGCCTATCAATTAACATGTAATCCAGTAATCAATTAACACGTAATCTCTCTTTCTTATATATGTAAACTTATGTATATCTCTCTTTTTAAACCAGGTATTCCTAATCACCAGCCCTTTTTCAGCACACAAATGTACAAGCTCTTCACTATTTCCATTTACAACACTGAACACCCCATGTACACTAATTATTCACTCAACAGCCACATTACTCATCTTTGCATTCAAATCACCCATCACTATAACACGGTCTCGTGCATCAAAACTATGAACACACTCACTCAGCTTCTCCTAAAACACTTGCCTCCCATGATCTTTCTTCTTATGCCCAAGTGCATAGGCACCAATAATCACCCATCTCTCTCCATCCACTTTCAGTTTTACCCATATCAATCTATCTACTTTCTTACACTCTATCACATACTCCCACCATTTCTGGTTCAGGGGTAGTGCTAATTCTTTCCTTGCTCTTGTCCTCTCATCAACCTCTGACTACTCCCAAAACATTCCCAAACCACTCTTCCCCTTTACCCTTGAACTTCGTCTCTCTCAGAGCCAAAACATCCAGGTTCCTTTCTTCAAACATACTGCCTATCTCTCCTTTTTCTCATCCTGGTTACATCCACACACATTTAGACACCCCAATCTAAGCCTTCAAGGAGGATGAGCATTCCCGCATGACTCCTTCTTCTGTTTCCCCTTTTAGAAAGTTAAGAATACAAGGAGGGGAGGGTTTTTAGCCCCTCACTCCTGTCCCCTTTAGTCGCCTTCTACGACACATGAGGAATGCATGAGAAGTATTCTTTCTCCCCTCTATTGTATATATTATCCCTGGGGATACTTACTAAACCTTCCTTGCATGTTGTAAAAGGCGACTAAAAGGAAAAGAGAATGGAGCCAAGTGAGGATTTTCTCTCTTAGGTTCAGTCATCTGTTCTTAACTACCTCACATGTGTAAGAGTGGATAGTGGGTTGAGTGAAAGTTTTGGTATACATGTGGGTGTGAAGCAGGGTTGTGTGATGTCACTGTGGCATTTTGATATGTATATATGGATAGAGTGATCAGAGAGATGAAGCAAAGCTAGGGAAAAAGGGTGCAGAGATGGAGTGTGCCAGTGAGGTTTTTTCCTGAGAAAGAGAAGGAGTTGCAGAAGATTTGTGAGTTTTTGATTTGTTTAAGCGTAGGTGATTGAAGGTAAATGAAAGTAAAAGTAAAGTGATGATGTTTGAAAGAAAGATGAATGAAAGTATGGAAATTGCAGAACCATATAAGAGTGAAAGAAAACAGTGTTTTATCCTGTGTTTTGGATATGAGGGGAAAAACTGGAAGAGGTTAGAGACTTTAAGTATTTAGGAACTATCTTGGTTATGTTTGGTGATATAGAAAGAGAGATAAGGGAGAGAGCAGTAGAGGGTAAGGAGTCACTGGGTCCCATAATACAATAATGAAGGGTAGAGGTGTAAGTATGGAATTGGAGAGACGATCATGGGACAGCATCGTTCTCCCAATCATGACCTATGCAGCCAAAACATGGACATGGAATGAGTCACAGAGGCTGAGAATTCAGGGTGTGGAAATGAGTTGTATGTGAGGAGCATGATGTATGACTAGATGGCTAAAGAGTCTCCACTTATCCCTGTACTTACTTGCCTCCATTGCATACACTATTTCATGCAGTCTTCCACCATTTCTCTCCCTCCAGTATTCTTCCACTTGTTGTCTTCCTCTTACGCTAACCCCTTTAATTGTACTATTGTACACTCTCCTTGTAATCTCCCTATCTTGCATTCGTCCCACATTCTCAAACCACCTCCAAGTATTATGTTTCACTCACAGTACCACTGCACAATTCATTCCCTTTACATTCCCAGTCAAACAGAATCTCTCATGCACCCCTTACTACTTTCTTCACTCCATCTAGTCATACCACATGCTTCTATCAAGTAATTCATTTCCACAGTGAGGATTCTTGACCTCAAACTTGGTCAAGCTTCCTTTACATTTGTTAATATTTGCATTAGAATCCAGGATATGGAAATGAGTTAGTTAAGAGGAGCATGTGATATGACTGCATGAAATGAATAAAGTAATGTAGGCATGTATGTGAGATTGGGTATAGTAGGGAATGAATTATGGAGTGGTAAAGTGGGTGAAACATAATACACTGAGGTGGTTTAGGCATGTGGAAAGAATTCAAGATGGTAAGTTTGCAAGGAGAGTGTATGATAGTATGATTAAAGGGGTTAGTGTGAAAGGAAGACCACATGTTCCATAGGGAAATAGAGTGGAAGACTACAGGAGGGAGAGAAATGGGGGAATAATGCATCAAATGGTGTAGGCAAGGGAGGCATGTAAGGACAGGGATAAGTAGAGACCCATTTGTTGAGACCACCTCCTTGATAGTTCCAGAGGAAATAGGTTCCCAGAGGGAATAAGCTTCGAGATATAGGTAAATAGACTGTTAATATATCATTGACTGATATTCCATGGAAAATTTCAGAATGTAACAGAATTCTACTTTTAATAGGCCACTCTCCCAGTTAGTCCATTAGAATAAGGTTTTACTGTAATGATGTAAGGATGAGAAGTCAGGTGATCCAGACGATGAGATGTTTGATGATATGAATTGATCGAGTAAGTAATAATAGGGTACGAGAGATGTGTGGTAATAAAAAGAGTGTGGTTGAGAGAGCAGAAGAGGGTGTTTTGAAATGGTTTGGTCACATGGAGAGAATGAGTGAGGAAAGATTGATCAAGAGGATATATGTGTCAGAGGAGGAGGGAATGAGGAGAAGTGGGAGACCAAATTGGAGGTGGAAAGATGGAGTGAAAAAGATTTTGAGTGATCGGGGCATGAACATGCAGGAGGGTGAAAGGCGTGCAAGGAATAGAGTGAATTGGAACGATGTGGTATACCGGGGTCGATGTGCTGTCAATGGATTGAACCAGGGCATGTGAAGCATCTCGGGTAAACCATAGAAAGTTCTGTGGGGCCTGGCTGTGGAAAGGGAGCTGTGGTTTCGGTGCATTATTACATGACAGCTAGAGACTGAGTGTGAACGAAAGGGGCCTTTGTTATCTTTTCCTAGCGCTACCTCGCACACATGAGGGGGAAGGGGGTTGTTATTCCATGTGTTGCGAGGTGGCGATGGGAATGAATAAAGGCAGACAGTATGAATTATGTACATGTGTATATATGTATATGTCTGTGTGTGTATATATATGTATACATTGAGATGTATAAGTATGTATATATGCGTGTGTGGACGTGTATGAATATACATGTGTATGTGGGTGGGTTGGGCCATTCTTTCATCTGTTTCCTTGTGCTACCTTGCTAACGCGGGAGAAAGCGACAAAGGAGAATAAATAAATAAAAATATATATATATATATATATCCCTGGGGATAGGGGAGAAAGAATACTTCCCACGTATTCCTTGCGTGTCATAGAAGGCGACTAAAAGGGGAGGGAGTGGGGGGCTGGAAATCCTCCCCTCTCGTTTTTTTTTAATTTTCCAAAAGAAGGAACAGAGAATTGGGCCAGGTGAGGGTATTCACCTCAAAGGCCCAGTCCTCTGTTCTTAATGCTACCTCGCTAATGTGGGAAATGGCGAATAGTTTGAAAGAAAAGAAAGAAAGATATATATATATGTATATACATATACATCACAGTGGCATCACTAGACGCCAACTACTCAAGGTTACACTGTGAAGCTTAATTACAGAAAGTACTATTTCATGAAAGAACTGTTCAATTTAAATGAGTCTACATTTCCCTCCTACTGAAAATAGCACAGTCTTGGGCTGTAGGAACCTTCAGAAATGTTCTAGGTAACAAAGGAGCTCTTTCTTGGATATTGGCCCCTGGTGAGTTATAAATAAGTATTAGTTAAAGTACATTCACGTAAAGTGAAGGAATGGTTACCATCTAAAGAATGAAAATATACAGAGGTACTTTTGAATTTACTTCAGTTCTAAGACCTTGAACAGCAGCATGAGCATGACCCTAATATGCCTAAAACATGGAATATAGCTCACCATTCACAAAGAGTAGATTTTTGAAAGTAGTTTTTCAAAAAGCTTTATTTTCATTATCTTGCCAAGTTCAGCGGTGAAACAAAGGTTAGAGCATACAAAACTGGCTACTGTAAAATGATCAAAAGCCAAGTTATACATAAAATATTTTTCAAATCTCTTCTCTGTGACACTTAATCAAGGGCAGCATTGGGAAATGAACTCCAAATCACATAAAAATCATCAGCTGCCATTTTATGCAAAAAATATCAATATAGTGGTAACAAGTCCTGTTCTTTTATGCATTCTAGCTTACAGACACTGTACTATAAACAGTGCTGGCATGCTGTTACAAAGTCAAGATGGTCATTAGATGTGTAATATTCTAAGCATACTAGGAACACCTTTCATTCCTCCTACTTTGCAGATATAATCTATGGACAGGCATTAATATTTCTTTGGCTGATAATCACCAGATTAATTAGAAATTTTTCTAAATTACAAGCAAGACCATGTAAAAAGGGCAACCTACTTTTGGTTCAGGCACTACTGCTGCAGTGACTAAGGTTCTTGTTCTTGAACTAACTCTTGGCTGTATGGTAGGAGTACCGCTTTCCGTCTTCACTAATGTATCATTAGAAGGAGTATTAAGATCTGGTATGCCGCCTGAACTTGTACTGCCCTCTTCTGCCTCTAAGGAAAAGGTACTTTCCTCTGCTGCATCTTCAGACTCATCCTCTCTTTGGGATGTGCTTTTATCTTCATCTTCAATGGTTGAGGACTGCTCTCTAATTGCACTCATGTCCAGACCTTCTTCCTCACGAGCTGTAAGAGATTTTTCAAGCATCTTAAATGAAATTGAGGTGACTTATAATTTGTCTATGTAAACAAAACATATCAGGTCATCCATAAAGCCACAGTATCTACAGTGATAAACTCACCTTGGATACGTTCTTTCATTTTTCTGCTCCAAATAACATCTAACTTTGGAATGGCAACCATAGCTGGCTGCAACACATGACCACTGACCATAGGTAAGACACTCTGACGGGGTGGTACATTGTTTCCACTAGGACTCAGTGGTAACCTTAAGCCTGTCAAAAAAAATTAAGAAATAGCAGTATATCCTAGGTTTATTATTATCATTATACTTTGTCGCTGTCTCCCACATTAGTGAGGTAGCACAAGGAAACAGACGAAAGAATGGCTCAACCCACCCACATACACATGTATGTACATACATGTCCACATACGCACATATACATACCTATACATCTCAACGTATACATGTATAAACATACATTGACATATGCAAATATACACATATACATAATTCATACTTGCTGCCTTTATTCATTCCCGTCACCACCCCACCACACATGAAATGACAACTCCCTTTCCCCGCATGCATGGTTTACCCCAGGCGCTTCACATGCCCTGGTTCAATCCATTGACAGCACGTCAACCACGGTATGCCACATCACTCCAATTCACTCTATTCCTTGCATGCCTTTCACCCTCCTGCATGTTTAGGCCCTGATCACTCAAAATCTTTTTCACGCCATCTTTCCACCTCCAATTTGGTCTCCCACTTCTTGTTCCCTCCACTCTGACACACATATCCTCTTTGTCAATCTTTCCTCACTCATTCTCTATATGTGGCCAAACCATTTCAATACACCCTCTTCTGTTCTCTCAACCACACTCTTTTTATTACCACACATCTCTCTTACTCTTTTATCACTTACTTGATCAAACCACCTCACACCACATATTGTCCTCAAACATCTCATTTCCAACACATCCACCCTCCTCCAAACAACTCAACCTATAGCCCACGCCTCGCAACCATATAGCACTGATGGAATCACTATTCCTTCAAACATACCCATTTTCGCTTTCTGACATAATGTTCTCGCCTTCCACACATTTTTCAACGCTCCCAGAACTTTAGCTCCCTCCCCCATCCCGTGACTCACTTCTGCTTCCATGGTCCCATCCGCTGCTAAATCCATTCCCAGAAATCTAAAACACTTCACTTCATCCAGTTTTTCTCCATTCAAACTTACCTCCCAATTGACTTGTCCCTCAACCCTACTGCACCTAATAACCTTGCTCTTATTCACATTTACTCTCAGCTTTCTTCTTTCACACACTTTACCAAACTCAGTCACCAGCTTCTACAGTTTCTCATCTGAACCAGCCACTAGTGCTGTATCATCAGCGAACAACAACTGACTCACTTCCCAAGCCCTCTCATCCACAACAGACTGCATACTTGCCCCTCTCTCCACAACTCTTGCATTCACCTCCCTAACAACCCCCATCCATAAACAAATCAAACAACCATGGAGACATCACGCACCCCTGCCACAAACCAACATTCACTGAGAACCAATCACTTTCCTCTCTTCCTACTCATACACATGCCTTACATCCTCGATAAAAACTTTTCACTGCTTCTAGCAACTTTCCTCCCACACCATAAATTCTTAATACCTTCCACAAAGCATCTCTATCAACTATATCATATGCCTTCTCCACATCCATAAATGCTGCATACAGATCGATTTGCTTTTCTAAGTATTTCTCACATACATTCTTCAAAGCAAACACCTGATCCACACATCCTATACCACTTCTGAAACCACACTGCTTTTCCTCAATCTGATGCTCTGTACATGCCTTCACCCTCTCAATCAATACCCTCCCATACAATTTCCCAGGAATACTCAACAAACTTATACCTCTGTAATTTGAGCACTCACCTTTTTCCCTTTGCCTTTGTACAATGGTACTATGCATACATTCCGCTGATCCTCAGGCACCTCACCATGAGTTACACACACATTAAATATCCTTACCAACCAGTCAACAACACAGTCACCCCCTTTTTTAATAAATTCCACTGCAATACCATCCAAACCCACTGCCTTGACAGCTTTCATCTTCCACAAAGCTTTTACTACCTCTTCTCTGTTTACCAAATCATTTTCCCTAACCCTCTCATTTTGCACACCACCTCGACCAAAACACCCTATATCTGCCACTCTATCATCTAACACATTCAATAAACCTTCAAAATACTCACTCCATCTCCTCACATCACCACTCCTTGTTATTACCTCCCCATTAGCCCCCTTCACCAATGTCCCATTTGTTCTCTTGTCTTATGCACTTTATCTACCTCCTTCCAAGTCATCTTTTTATTCTCTCTAAAATTTAATGATACTCTCTCACCCCAACTCTCATTTGCCCTCTTTTCTACCTCTTGTATCTTTCTCTTGACCTCCTGCCTCTTTCTTTTATATCCTAAGTATCCTGGATATCTTTCATAATTCAAAGTAAGCCTGTTACCATCTTCTGAATAATCTTTTACCACACATATCCAAAAACAGTTTTAGATAAACTCCTTCCACCTCCAACATACATGCTCAATATATCTCTATCTCCCACATATGTATTGATTTGTGTCTCTCATACCAAATTCACAAGTACCAAATGTGCCAGTACACAATTTTAGTAACCTTTTACTACCCAAAGTTCACTTTTACTGAGCTATGGTTTCACTGACACATTTGGGCAAAACTAACATATATTTGTAAAGAATAAGCATTCATTTTTTTGTATGAACATTATCGAATACATCAAAAGAAAATTACGACTGATATATGTTTTAAAGAAATTTACTTGAGTCTATAGCAATTAACCTTAGGAGGCATGTACCTTATGGTGCTTGTTTATAAGGCATGAATAATGCATTAATGCCTGTCTCAGAATAAAAAATAGAAATCTTCAACCCTTGTTTAATTACTAATAAAAGAGGATGAAAGTAAAAACCTGATGCACAAGGAGACAATGTCATAAGTTTGAAAAGATGAGAACATTCATTTTTCATCCAGCGAAAACAATATCAAAAGCATGTAAAATCAATAATACTTTCATAAAAGAATAAGTAAAATATGATGAACAAAACATCTACAATACATATATAAAAATTGAACTCTACTTGTGGGGATAGGGCCTTCCACAATGCATCGTCATGCTTACTTATACAGTGTGATTATTCATAATCAGGGACCTCTTCATCTCCATGAGTTTGATTTGAACCATTTATAGAATAACATGCATGGTCCTTTTACACCATTTTCATAGAAAATGGGCTTATGTTTCAAATAATGTAATCATCACTGAGCTGGCAATGCAGTGGTGTAGCATGGATACAGTCCATAGTCACAGAGTGGTATGGTATTTTGTGCTGCAATGTACTGCACATTATGTTTTTTCCCCCTTGCACTATGCCACCAAAATATCTTTTTTTGCTCTTGTGCCAGCAGTGCTAAGGAGCATATGACCATCACCAATGAGGTCAAATATGATCACTTGGTAATAGAAGAAGTGATTTCCAGGAAGTTCTGGTTATTCATGAATCTTAGGAAAGTTTTACGATTACCAAACTATCAAGACGACTGGTGAGGCTGCCTCTGCTGATGTCATACCTACCTCCTTATCAATAATGTCCCTGACCATCAACCTTGGTGAGAACATCAAAGGAGTCCTTCTTCTGCCTAACAATCTAATCAAGCCAATGGACCAAGAGGTAGTATCTATGTTCAAGGCCTACTAATTAAGAATATTTGCAAAGCTTGGGAAGGATACAGAGAATGACCAGATGACTGAAGAAATTCTGGAAGTCCTTCACAAACAGAGATGCCATCACAGTCATCAGTGAGGCCTGTAAGGAAATTACCATTGTTTGTATGAACAAAGTGTGGAAGAAGTTTTGCTCTCAGTTTGTTAATGGATTCTGATGTTTTGATTACAAAAACGAAGTATCAAGAAAACGTGAACTCACTTAGGAATTGATGAAAAATGTCGCCTTTGATGAGGATAAGGAGGAGTCTTCTTTAGTTATGGTAGGAATACCAAGAATGAAACCCAACAACTCCCATTATCTTCTTTGTATGATTCATGCATTTTCGATTTACCCGACCATTTCCAAAAACATAATCATCACATAAATTGAGAGGTGCCTTTACAATGGCTGTAACAATGTATCATTACTGTCTAAATATATATGATCAAATTCATTAAATTTTAATAATTTACTATTTACTAATCAAAGATAATTACAAGTTCCTGATAAACAACGGCACTAACATAAATTTCAAAAGATGTAAATAACAAATGATAAGAAAATAATCAATAAAACATGGTAAACAATACATTTACAATATCTTGTGATACAAAACAGATCTGTAATTATGAGGTATGCAATTATGCCTTGAATCACCTAGAATGAAATTAAATGGTGTCAGATTATGAAAGAAACATGTCTGCAAAGGTTGAAATGAATGTGAAAGTGGGATGGGATGAAATTGGTGAGATAGATGGTACATTGGGAGTGCCTGGAATACATGAGAATGGAAGTTATCTTGTAGATATATGTGCTAAGAGGGGTTTATTCCTAGCAAACACCTTTTAACAGCACAAGATGATCCACAGGTAAAGGTGGATAAGAAATGATGGAAGAAAAAAGCAAAAGGGTTGGACTGACTATGTGGTGGATGAAAGATTAAGAAAGACCTTGCTAGATGCTAGAGTTGTGACAGAATTCTTTGGAGACTTTGACCATTTTGAAATTCTTGTTAGGGTAAAGATCAGGGATAAGTGGAGGTATGGTGTAAGAAAAGGGTGGACAAGTAAAGACAATGACAAGTAAGAAAATGAATCACATACACTGCAGGGAGAAGTATGAAAGGAGGGTGGCTGAAAGTTTAGCTGGAAGTCTAGTAATGTAGGGATGCAGTCATACGTGAGTGAGGTGTTTAAACACTTAGAAAAGTATGACTAAAGGTTGTAGAATTAGTAGTTGGATAAAAGGCGTGAGATAAAGGAATAAAAAGAACAATGCATGGTGAATGGAAGTGATTAGAAATGCTGTGGAAGAAAAGAAAAAGGCATATGACAGATTACTCAAAAAGAATATACCATTGGAAGTACAGCACAGGAGGAGGGAAGAATATAAGATGTGTAAGTGGAATATTAAGCTGATAAAGGAAAGCAAAGAGAGAGTAGATGAAGATTTTTGGAGGAAGTTGAGTGAAAAGACAGGGGAAAATAAGAAATTGTACTGGGAGGTGAAAAAAGGAAAAAGGTGGATGTGAGAGAGGAAACATTAATGTGAGAACTAAAGAAGGGGAAATGCTGAATCAAGGGGAGAATGTGAAAGGAAGATGGAAAGAATATTTTGAAGAAATGATGAATGTGAGAAGTGAAGCAATTGTTACATGCATGGGTATGGAGGATGGAAAGAAGAGGATACAACTGCAAGGGCCTATGTTACTGCCTTTTGCAGTAATGAAGTTGAAGTATGAAAGGCACCTGAAGTGGATGGGATTATGACTGAAAAGCTGAAGTACAGAAGAGAACATGTGAAAGAGTAGATGCATCTGATATGCAATATAGAATGGAAACAGCAGGTTGTGCCTGAGGACTGAGTGAAGGCTATTTTTGTTCCTTTATTCAAAGGGTGTATGTAACAATTATAAGGGAATAAGGCTCTTAAGTGTACCAGGGAAAGTGTATAAAAAATATATGACTGATAGAGAGGTGGAAGTGAATGAATGCAGAATAAAAGAGGAGCAAGGGGGTTTTAGGAAAGGTAGGGGAAGTGTGGATCAGATCCTTGTGGTGATGACTGGAAAAATATTTAACAAAAGTTGAGAAGTTGTATGCAGCTTTTACAGATCCAGAGAAAGTATATGACAGAGTTGAGTGGAATGCTTTATGAAATGTGTTAAGGATATATGGGGTTGGGGACAAATGTTGGATGGTGTGAAAGCCTTCTACAGAGGAGTAAATGCATGTGTAAAAGTGAAAGTTTTGGTATACATGTGGATGTGAGGCAAGTATGCAGTCTGTTATGGATGAGAGGGCTTGGGAAGTGAGTCAGCTGTTGTTCGCTGATGATACAGCGCTTGTGGCTGATTCGGGTGAGAAACTGCAGAAGCTGGTGACTGAGTTTGGTAAAGTGTGTGAAAGGAGAAAGCTGAGAGTAAATGTGAATAAGAGCAAGGTTATAAGGTAAAGTAAGGTTGAGGGACAAGTCAATTGGAAGGTAAGTTTGAATGGAAACTGGAGGAAGTGAAATGTTTTAGATACCTGGGAGTGGATTTGGCAGCGGATGAAACCATGGAAGCAGATGTGAGTCACAGGGTGGGGGAGGGGGCGAAAGTTTTGGGAGCATTGAAAAATGTGTGGAAGGTGAGAACATTATCTCAGAAAGCAAAAATGGGTATGTATGAAGCAATAGTGGTTCCAACAATGTTTTATGGTTGCGAGGCGTGGGCTATAGATAGAGTTGTGCAGAGGAAGGTGGATGTGTTGGAAATGAGATGTTTGAGGACAATATGTGGTGTGAGGTGGTTTGATCAAGTAAGTAATGAAAGGGTAAGAGAGATGTGTGGTAATAAAAAGTGTGGTTGAGACAACAAAGACAACAAAGGCCATATTCATTCACGCTCAGTTTCTAGCTGTCACGTATAATGCACCAAAACCACAGCTCCCTTTCCACATCCAGGCCCCACAAAACTAAACATGGTTTACCCCAGATGCTTCACATGCCCTGGTTCAATCCATTGACAGCACGTCAACCCCAGTATACCACATCGTTCCAATTCCCTCTATTCCTTGCACGCCCTTCACCCTCCTGCATGTTCAGGCCCCGATCACTCAAAATCTTTTTCATTCCATCTTTCCACCTCCAATTTGGGCTCCCACGTCTCCTCGTTCCCTTCACCTCTGACACATATATCTCTTTGTCAATCTCTCCTCACTCATTCTTTCCATGTGACCAAACCATTTCAAAACACCCTCTTCTGCTCTCTTAACCACACTCTTTTTATTACCACACATCTCTCTTAACCTTTCATAACTTACTCGATCAAACCACCTCACACCACATATTGTCTTCAAACATCTCATTTCCAGCAAATCCACCCTCCTCCGCACAATTCTATCTATAGCCCAGGCCTCGCAACCACATAACATTGTTGGAACCACTATTCCTTCAAACATACCCATTTTTGCTGTCCAAGATAATGTTCTCAACTTCCACACATTTTTCAACGCTCCCAAAACTTTTGCCCCTTCCCCAACCCTATGATTCACTTCTGCTTGCATGGTTCCATCCACTGCCAAATCCACTCCCAGATATCTAAAGCACTTCACTTCCTCCAGTTTTTCTCCATTCAAACTTACCTCCCAACTGACTTGTTCCTCAACCCTACTGTACCTAATAACCTTGCTCTTATTCACATTTACTCTCAGCTTTCTTCTTTCACACACTTTACCAAACTCAGTCACCATCTTCTGCAGTTTCTCACCCGAATCAGCCACCAGCGCTATATCATCAGCGAACAACAACTGACTCACTTCCCAAGCTCTCTCATCCACAACAGGCTGCATACTTGCCCCTCTCTCCAAAACTCTTGCATTCACCTCCCTAACAATACCATCCATAAACAAATTAAACAACCATGGAGACATCATGCACCCCTGCCGCAAATCAACATTCACTGAGAACCAATCACTTTCCTCTCTTCCTACACGTACACATGCCTTACATCCTCGATAAAAACTTTTCACTGCTTCTAACAACTTGCCTCCCACACCATATATTCTTAATACCTTCCACGTTGGAATGTATAAGTATGTATATGTGCATGTGTGTGGATGTGTATGTATATACATGTGTATGTTGGTGGGTTAGGCCATTCTTTCGTCTGTTTCCATGCACTACCTCGCTGACGCGGGAGACAGCGACAAAGCAAAATATAATATATAAAAAAAAAGTATATATATATATATATATATATCTTTTCTTTCATAATATTCGCCATTTCCCGCATTAGTGAGGCAGCATTAAGAACAGAGGACTGGGCCTTAGAGGGAATATCCTCACCTGGCCCCCTTCTCTGTTCCTTCTTTTGGAAAATTAGAAAAAAACAAAAAAAAACAAGAGGGGAGGATTTCCAGCCACCCGCTCCCTCCCCTTTTAGTCGCCTTCTACGACACGCGGGGAATACGTGGGAAGTATTCTTTCTCCCCTATCCCCAGGGATAATATATATATATATATATATATATATATATATATATATATATATATATATATATTATTTTTTTTTTTATTATACTTTGTCGCTGTCTCCCGCGTTTGCGAGGTAGCGCAAGGAAACAGACGAAAGAAATGGCCCAACCCCCCCCCATACACATGTATATACATACGTCCACACACGCAAATATACATACCTACACAGCTTTCCATGGTTTACCCCAGACGCTTCACATGCCTTGATTCAATCCACTGACAGCACGTCAACCCCGGTATACCACATCGCTCCAATTCACTCTATTCCTTGCCCTCCTGCATGTTCAGGCCCCGATCACACAAAATCTTTTTCACTCCATCTTTCCACCTCCAATTTGGTCTCCCACTTCTCCTCGTTCCCTCCACCTCCGACACATATATCCTCTTGGTCAATCTTTCCTCACTCATTCTCTCCATGTGCCCAAACCACTTCAAAACACCCTCTTCTGCTCTCTTAACCACGCTCTTTTTATTTCCACACATCTCTCTTACCCTTACGTTACTTACTCGATCAAACCACCTCACACCACACAATGTCCTCAAACATCTCATTTCCAGCACATCCATCCTCCTGCGCACAACTCTATCCATAGCCCACGCCTCGCAACCATACAACATTGTTGGAACCACTATTCCTTCAAACATACCCATTTTTGCTTTCCGAGATAATGTTCTCGACTTCCACACATTCTTCAATGTCCCCAGAATTTTCGCCCCCTCCCCCACCCTATGATCCACTTCCGCTTCCATGTTTCCATCCGCTGCCAGATCCACTCCCAGATATCTAAAACACTTCACTTCCTCCAGTTTTTCTCCATTCAAACTCACCTCCCAATTGACTTGACCCTCAACCCTACTGTACCTAATAACCTTGCTCTTGTTTTGGGAGCAGCTGAATGAGTGTGTTAGTGATTTTGATGCACGAGACCGGGTTATAGTGTTGGGTGATTTGAATGCAAAGGTGAGTAATGTGGCAGTTGAGGGAATAATTGGTATACATGGGGTGTTCAGTGTTGTAAATGGAAATGGTGAAGAGCTTGTAGATTTATGTGCTGAAAAAGGACTGATGATTGGGAATACCTGGTTTAAAAAGCGAGATATACATAAGTATACTTATGTAAGTAGGACAGATGGCCAGAGAGCGTTATTGGATTACGTGTTAATTGACAGGCGCGCAAAAGAGAGACTTTTGGATGTTAATGTGCTGAGAGGTGCAACTGTAGGGATGTCTGATCATTATCTTGTGGAGGCTAAGGTGAAGATTTGTATGGGTTTCCAGAAAAGAAGAGTGAATGTTGGGGTGAAGAGGGTGGTGAGAGTAAGTGAGCCTGGGAAGGAGACTTGTGTGAGGAAGTACCAGGAGAGACTGAGTACAGAATGGAAAAAGGTGAGAACAATGGAAGTAAGGGGAGTGGGGGAGGAATGGGATGTATTTAGGGTATCAGTGATGGATTGCGCAAAAGATGCTTGTGGCATGAGAAGAGTGGGAGGTGGGTCGATTAGAAAGGGTAGTGAGTGGTGGGATGAAGAAGTAAGAGTATTAGTGAAAGAGAAGAGAGAGGCATTTGGACGATTTTTGCAGGGAAAAAATGCAATTGAGTGGGAGACGTATAAAAGAAAGAGACAGGAGGTCAAGAGAAAGGTGCAAGAGGTGAAAAAAAGGGCAAATGAGAGTTGGGGTGAGAGAGTATCATTAAATTTTAGGGAGAATAAAAAGATGTTCTGGAAGGAGGTAAATAAAGTGCGTAAGAGAGGGGAGCAAATGGGAACTTCAGTGAAGGGCGCAAATGGGGAGGTGATAACAAGTAGTGGTGATGTGAGAAGGAGATGGAGTGAGTATTTTGAAGGTTTGTTGAATGTGTTTGATGATAGAGTGGCAGATATAGGGTGTTTTGGTCGAGGTGGTGTGCAAAGTGCGAGGGTTAGGGAAAATGATTTGGTAAACAGAGAAGAGGTAGTAAAAGCTTTGCGGAAGATGAAAGCCGGCAAGGCAGCAGGTTTGGATGGTATTGCAGTGGAATTTATTAAAAAAGGGGGTGACTGTATTGTTGACTGGTTGGTAAGGTTATTTAATGTATGTATGACTCATGGTGAGGTGCCTGAGGATTGGCGGAATGCGTGCATAGTGCCATTGTACAAAGGCAAAGGGGATAAGAGTGAGTGCTCAAATTACAGAGGTATAAGTTTGTTGAGTATTCCTGGCAAATTGTATGGGAGGGTATTGATTGAGAGGGTGAAGGCATGTAGAGAGCATCAGATTGGGGAAGAGCAGTGTGGTTTCAGAAGTGGTAGAGGATGTGTGGATCAGGTGTTTGCTTTGAAGAATGTATGTGAGAAATACTTAGAAAAGCAAATGGATTTGTATGTAGCATTTATGGATCTGGAGAAGGCATATGATAGAGATGATAGAGATGCTCTGTGGAAGGTATTAAGAATATATGGTGTGGGAGGAAAGTTGTTAGAAGCAGTGAAAAGTTTTTATCGAGGATGTAAGGCATGTGTGCTTGTAGGAAGAGAGGAAAGTGATTGGTTCTCAGTGAATGTAGGTTTGCGGCAGGGGTGTGTGATGTCTCCATGGTTGTTTAATTTGTTTATGGATGGGGTTGTTAGGGAGGTAAATGCAAGAGTTTTGGAAAGAGGGGCAAGTATGAAGTCTGTTGGGGATGAGAGAGCTTGGGAAGTGAGTCAGTTGTTGTTCGCTGATGATACAGCGCTGGTGGCTGATTCATGTGAGAAACTGCAGAAGCTGGTGACTGAGTTTGGTAAAGTGTGTGGAAGAAGAAAGTTAAGAGTAAATGTGAATAAGAGCAAGGTTATTAGGTACAGTAGGGTTGAGGGTCAAGTCAATTGGGAGGTGAGTTTGAATAGAGAAAAACTGGAGGAAGTGAAGTGTTTTAGATATCTGGGAGTGGATCTGGCAGCGGATGGAAACATGGAAGCGGAAGTGGATCATAGGGTGGGGGAGGGGGCGAAAATTCTGGGAGCCTTGAAGAATGTGTGGAAGTCGAAAACATTATCTCGGAAAGCAAAAATGGGTATGTTTGAAGGAATAGTGGTTCCAACAATGTTGTATGGTTGCGAGGCGTGGACTATGGATAGAGTTGTGCGCAGGAGGATGGATGTGCTGGAAATGAGATGTTTGAGGACAATGTGTGGTGTGAGGTGGTTTGATCGAGTAAGTAACGTAAGGGTAAGAGAGATGTGTGGAAATAAAAAGAGCGTGGTTGAGAGAGCAGAAGAGGGTGTTTTGAAATGGTTTGGTCACATGGAGAGAATGAGTGAGGAAAGATTGACCAAGAGGATATATGTGTCGGAGGTGGAGGGAACGAGGAGAAGTGGGAGACCAAATTGGAGGTGGAAAGATGGAGTGAAAAAGATTTTGTGTGATCGGGGCCTGAACATGCAGGAGGGTGAAAGGAGGGAAAGGAATAGAGTGAATTGGAGCGATGTGGTATACCGGGGTTGACATGCTGTCAGTGGATTAAAGCAGGGCATGTGAAGCAAAAAAAGCAAAAAAAATGTACATACTCATACTTGCTTGCCTTCACCCATTCCTGGTACTATCCCGTCCCACAGGAAACAGCATGAAGGCAAGCAAGATTGTATATATACATATACATACCTGGATGGAGTGATAAGAGAGACAAAAGTTATTTTTTATTATATTTATTATACTTTGTCGCTGTCTCCCGCGTTTGCAAGGTAGCGCAAGGAAACAGACGAAAGAAATGGCCCAACCCCCCCCCCCCCCATACACATGTACATACACACGTCCACACACGCAAATATACATACCTACACAGCTTTCCATGGTTTACCCCAGACGTTTCACATGCCTTGATTCAATCCACTGACAGCACGTCAACCCCGATATACCACATCGCTCCAATTCACTCTATTCCTTGCCCTCCTTTCACCCTCCTGCATGTTCAGGCCCCGATCACACAAAATCTTTTTCACTCCATCTCTCCACCTCCAATTTGGTCTCCCTCTTCTCCTCGTTCCCTCCACCTCCGACACATATATCCTCTTGGTCAATCTTTCCTCACTCATTCTCTCCATGTGCCCAAACCACTTCAAAACACCCTCTTCTGCTCTCTCAACCACGCTCTTTTTATTTCCACACATCTCTCTTACCCTTACGTTACTCACTCGATCAAACCACCTCACACCACACATTGTCCTCAAACATCTCATTTCCAGCACATCCATCCTCCTGCGCACAACTCTATCCATAGCCCACGCCTCGCAACCATACAACATTGTTGGAACCACTATTCCTTCAAACATACCCATTTTTGCTTTCCGAGATAATGTTCTCGACTTCCACACATTCTTCAAGGCCCCCAGAATTTTCGCCCCCTCCCCCACCCTATGATCCACTTCCACTTCCATGGTTCCATCCGCTGCCAGATCCACTCCCAGATATCTAAAACACTTCACTTCCTCCAGTTTTTCTCTATTCAAACTCACCTCCCAATTGACTTGACCCTCAACCCTACTGTACCTAATAACCTTGCTCTTATTCACATTTACTCTTAACTTTCTTCTTCCACACACTTTACCAAACTCAGTCACCAGCTTCTGCAGTTTCTCACATGAATCAGCCACCAGCGCTGTATCATCAGCAAACAACAACTGACTCACTTCCCAAGCTCTCTCATCCCCAACAGACTTCATACTTGCCCCTCTTTCCAAAACTCTTGCATTTACCTCCCTAACAACCCCATCCATAAACAAATTAAACAACCATGGAGACATCACACACCCCTGCCGCAAACCTACATTCACTGAGAACCAATCACTTTCCTCTCTTCCTACACGTACACATGCCTTACATCCTCGATAAAAACTTTTCACTGCTTCTAACAACTTTCCTCCCACACCATATATTCTTAATACCTTCCACAGAGCATCTCTATCAACTCTATCATATGCCTTCTCCAGATTCATAAATGCTACATACAAATCCATTTGCTTTTCTAAGTATTTCTCACATACATTCTTCAAAGCAAACACCTGATCCACACATCCTCTACCACTTCTGAAACCACACTGCTCTTCCCCAATCTGATGCTCTCTACATGCCTTCACCCTCTCAATCAATACCCTCCCATATCATTTACCAGGAATACTCAACAAACTTATACCTCTGTAATTTGAGCACTCACTCTTATCCCCTTTGCCTTTGTACAATGGCACTATGCACGCATTCCGCCAATCCTCAGGCACCTCACCATGAGTCATACATACATTAAATAACCTTACCAACCAGTCAACAATAGTCACCCCTTTTTTAATAAATTCCACTGCAATACCATCCAAACCTGCTGCCTTGCCGGCTTTCATCTTCCGCAAAGCTTTCACTACCTCTTCTCTGTTTACCAAATCATTTTCCCTAACCCTCTCACTTTGCACACCACCTCGACCAAAACACCCTATATCTGCCACTCTATCATCAAACACATTCAACAAACCTTCAAAATACTCACTCCATCTCCTTTTCACATCACCACTACTTGTTATAACCTCCCCATTTGCGCCCTTCACTGAAGTTCCCATTTGCTCCCTTGTCTTACGCACTTTATTTACCTCCTTCCAGAACATCTTTTTATTCTCCCTAAAATTTAATGATACTCTCTCACCCCAACTCTCATTTGCCCTTTTTTTCACCTCTTGCACCTTTCTCTTGACCTCCTGTCTCTTTCTTTTATACATCTCCCACTCAATTGCATTTTTTCCCTGCAAAAATCGTCCAAATGCCTCTCTCTTCTCTTTCACTAATACTCTTACTTCTTCATACCACCACTCACTACCCTTTCTCATCAACCCACCTCCCACTCTTCTCATGCCACAAGCATCTTTTGCGCAATCCATCACTGATTCCCTAAATACATCCCATTCCTCCCCCACTCCCCTTACTTCCATTGTTCTCACCTTTTTCCATTCTGTACTCAGTCTCTCCTGGTACTTCCTCACACAGGTCTCCTTCCCAAGCTCACTTACTCTCACCACCCTCTTCACCCCAACATTCACTCTTCTTTTCTGAAAACCCATACAAATCTTCACCTTAACCTCCACAAGATAATGATCAGACATCCCTCCAGTTGCACCTCTCAGCACATTAACATCCAAAAGTCTCTCTTTCACACGCCTGTCAATTAACACGTAATCCAATAACGCTCTCTGGCCATCTCTCCTACTTACATAAGTATACTTATGTATATCTCGCTTTTTAAACCAGGTATTCCCAATCATCAGTCCTTTTTCAGCACATAAATCTACAAGCTCTTCACCATTTCCATTTACAACACTGAACACCCCATGTATACCAATTATTCCCTCAACTGCCACATTACTCACCTTTGCATTCAAATCACCCATCCCTATAACCCGGTCTCGTGCATCAAAACCACTAACACACTCATTCAGCTGCTCCCAAAACACTTGCCTCTCATGATCTTTCTTCTCATGCCCAGGTGCATATGCACCAATAATCACCCACCTCTCTCCATCAACTTTCAGTTTTACCCATATTAATCGAGAATTTACTTTCTTACATTCTATCACATACTCCCACAACTCCTGTTTCAGGAGTATTGCTACTCCTTCCCTTGCTCTTGTCCTCTCACTAACCCCTGACTTTACTCCCCAGACATTCCCAAACCACTCTTCCCCTTTACCCTTGAGCTTCGTTTCACTCAGAGCCAAAACATCCAGGTTCCTTTCCTCAAACATACTACCTATCTCTCCTTTTTTCACATCTTGGTTACATCCACACACATTTGGTTCCCCACTCTGAGCCTTCGAGGAGGATGAGCACTCCCCGCGTGACTCCTTCTTCTGTTTCCCATTTTAGAAAGGTAATACAAGGAGGGGAGGATTTCTGGCCCCCCCGCTCCCGTCCCCTCTAGTCACTTTCTACGACACGCGAGGAATACGTGGAAGTATTCTTTCACCCCTATCCCCAGGGATAATATACATATATATATACATATACACATACACACACATACACATACATACGCACATATACACACACACACACATACATATATATACAAAATCAAAAAATTCATGTAACAATAAAAATATGATAAATGTTCAAATTCATACTACATTCTAGGATACAACAGAAATCTTTTGGCAAAATTAAAAGATTTCTGTTGTATCCTAGAATGTAGTATGAATTTGAACATTTATCATATTTCTATTGTTACATGAATTTTTTGATTTATGGAAGGGTTCCATTCCTAAAAAGCTTTCCTAAGATCAATTGCCAGTGAATTAATCTTTGTTTCCTCTTTGACTTACATTATATAATTGGGGATACATTTCTACAGAAATGAGAAATGAGAACTGCTATTGACGTTTGTGTAAATAAATTATACATTTCCTTTTTCCATAGCCAGAGGTTGAACCATTATGTGACATTCATTTTTTCACTCATTTCAAGCTAGAAGTTTCAGAGATAAAAGTAAAACTATGAAAAGGGGGTGCAGATATGGAGTACGGCAGTAAGGTATGGTGGCTAGTGGTAAGCCTGTTTGTGGATCATACTATCATTTACCGAGAGTAAAGAGGTGTTGCAGAAAGTTGTGTTTCTTATAATGAGCAGGTGATTGAAGGTAAATGCAAGTAAAGAAAAAGTAATAGTTTCTGAAAAGAAACAGAGTGAAAGCATTGATTTTGCAAAACCATACAGAGTAAAAGAAGAAAGTGTACTGAACTGTGTTTTTGATAATGGAAAAGAAAGCCTGGAAGAGGTGAGGGGATTCAAGTATTTAGGAGCTGTCTTGGTTAAGTCTGGTGATATAGAGGGAAAGTTAAGGGAGAAAGCAGTAGAGAGTAAAGATTCATTGGATCCCTTCATATAACAATGAAGGTTAGAGATGTAAAGGGCTATGCTGTCCCTTAATTCTCTCCTCACTTTTAAGTGAGGAGAGAATTAAGGGACAGCATAGCCCTCCCAGATATGACATAAGCAGCCGAAACATGGACATGGAATGAGTCACAGAGATCAAGAATTCAGGCTGTAGATATCAGCTATTTGAGAGGAGCATGAGGTATAACTAGATGGAAAGAAGAAAGAAATTATGAGTTGTATGAGAGATGTGGTATAACAGGGCATGCAAAGGGAATGAATTGTGGAGTGGTAAAGCTGGCATGTGGATAGAATGCAAGCCTGGGAATTTACAGTGTATGAGAGTACAATAAATGGGGTTGGTATGAGAGGAAGTCCACCTGTGACATGGAGAAATAAAGTGGAAGAATACTGGAGAGATAAAAATGGTGGAAGAAAGCACGGGATAATCTATAGAAGAGAAGTCATGTAAATGGAGACTTTTGCCATAGCCAACCTCTTGATATGAGTTCCTGGAAGAAATGAGTGTCAGAGACATCGATGGACTAAAAACAGAAGTGAGTGAATAAGGTCATTTCTTTGTCTGTTCATCACACCTCACTAAAGCAGGAAATGTCAAACATGTATGAAAAAATGTACAGTCTGAATAAAGTACCAAAGGTCTAAATGAATCTAGAAAAAAAAAGATTAACAATAAGAGAAAATTGTAAAAAAACCTTTCCTATCCACAATAACACAATCACTAGTTATCTCAAGTCCAAGGGTGCTATCTGACTAGCAGTAATTACTTAGCCTAGTACAGGTGGTTTGGTACTGCCACTCCCTTCCTGTCCCATCCAAACCATCATCATTCCCTTCCTTCAAGCTTGGGCCCAAGTGGCACTGTGGCATGACATGTGACTCTTTCGTCCAATGTACACCTCTAGCAATCTTACCAACCAGCCTGATCAAGGAGTTGACACTGCATAATACCAGCACCAATTACACCAGCACCAGTTATTTGCATCAGCACCAATTGCACCAGCACCAGTGATTTGCGTCAGCACCAACTGCACCAGCACCAGTGACATGTGTCAGAGTCAGTGACTTATGCACTTAAGTCTGTTATAACAATGATCACAGTGTACAGTGAAGTGTAAAGCTAATGACAGGATGTGTGGCCAGCGGCTTCCCCTTGGCTTGTCAAAACAGTTGTGTATCAAGGAATTCTATGCCTTTTTATCCATAACACTGGTAGTCAGAGGGCTTGTGTTATTGTTGTCATCATGGCAGAAGCCATGATAGATCATGACAGTCAGCTGTCAATGGATGATGGCAATGAAGGTGAAGATAATGGTATTACCAATGAGGAAGATGGAGTGATTGATGATGGCGATGATGAAAGTGACTTTCAGCCTGTCCTGAGTAAGTCCCGAAGGAAGAAGTACATAAGAAGACATGCAAACCTGAAACTACTCCTGAAACTGAGACACCCCAGATGCTGAAACTGATCTAGCTTGACCTCTCTTCAGGAACCACCTTCACAACAGATTTGAATGGTTGCCTGCAGCTAGTATGGGAAATCTAGATTAGAGCACAACAATGAAACAGGATGGTGACAACTATGTCTATGTCACCAAGTTCCAGAAGTTTATTCAACTTCTGCTGAGCATCAAGTACATTGGCATCAATGTATAAGAACCACCACCTAAGCTGTAACCCAAGAAATACATTATGATCCATAGTGTCAGTGAGGTCGTGGACTCTGTGCACCTCACAACTAACCAGGTCATCAATCATAGATGACTGCCTACCTGTAAACTAATCACAGAAGAGCAGGTCGGCCTTCCTGAAATTCCACATGAATTCACTTCAGGCTTGCCTCTGGAAGGTTCTATAGGATCTCTGCATACCAACCCCCATGCCATAGATGTTTCAGATGCCAGCAATGAGGGCATATAGGGAAGACCTGCAAGTCTAACCCCAGGTGTGTGAATTTTGCCTGTAATCATGAAACGAAGAACTGTGGACCATTGGATGGAAGCACTGCCATCATCAAGTGTTTGAACTGTCATAACATCACTGCGCATGCTTCACACTGGGGTTGTCCCATGGCCAAGCCACCATCAAGCAGAAGTTAGGAAGCAATGTGCTCCTGAGCAATGGTCACCTGCATCCCTCTGGCACCCCAGGATAGTTTCATAAAAACCAAGTTTTAACTATCAAGCAATACTCAGAACCACTTAGACGGTTTAGGAGACCCATGAACACACCCCAGCCTAACCTAAACAGACATTACACCTACTATAATGATCCACAACTTAGAGAAATATGTCTCTCAAAAGGAGAACTGGACTAGCTTACTGGCAATCATAAACACCAGAAATGTGGGAATTATTCGTCTGCCTTATCAACTACACAGCAGCACATGACTGAACTTAAGAGAATCTAACTGAAAAACGTTTGGTAATGGACTCAGCATGCATACACCTATCAGTAGATAAAGGAGACATCAAAATCATCAGTACAAAAAACCAGACAAGTCTGCCATTCCTTTACAAAGAGTCAATGATCTACCTAATACTTGGATCTCTATGTCTAATTTTATAAATCTACTGTGTAACATGAAGGTAAAACTAAATCTCAAACATGAACACAGAGATAGACTAATCAACCTCATGATGATCAAGGGGAGTGAGGACTGCAATATCCTATTCACTGTATCTGAAACTGACATAGCATAGACTAAAGGCAAAGCTATGTACCCATGAGAGGATCTTATAGCTCCTATGCAACATACCTGGTAATTCTCTTCTTGCACTGTATAAGATATGACAAGAGTTCTACCGATCTTCTAGATGAATAGCCTCATCACTGCAATACCCAAACCCATCCAAAATGATGCCTTTAGACCTATATCCTTGACTACATATTTATGTAAAACCTTTAAAAGAATGGTGTTCAGTCGTCTCCTATACAGAACATGAGAGCATCTGTCCCCTAATCTATAGTGTGCATCACTGCATTTACCACCTTAATTCCCCATACATAGTATAACTACACCATCTTCCCTGACAAAGCTGCTTCTGACATAGTCGATCAACACATTATCTTGTATGAACTTGCTAAAATGGATGTAGGGGGCTGGTTTTACAGATGAATCCCTTTCTAACATAGAAGACTGGCTCTTGAGATAGATCTCTGGTTACATTTCAAACAGGAAGTCGTCTGTTCTGTTTCAGGGTCACAGAAGTAAAATCAAAGAGTTTGAACATGCTAATCCCCAGGACAGTGTACTTAGTCCCATCTTGTTCAATGTTCTAATTAATGCATTTTTTCAGTCCATGCACACAAATACCAAACAACTTAGATATGTAGATGACTTTTTTTTTTTTTTTTTTTTCATACTATTCGCCATTTCCCGCCTCAGCGAGGTAGCGTTAAGAACAGAGGACTGGGCCTCTGAGGAAACATCCTCACCTGGCCCCCTTCTCTGTTCCTTCCTTTGGAAAATTGAAAAAAAAATGAGAGGGGAAGATTTCCAGCCCCCCGCTCCCTTCCCTTTTAGTCGCCTTCTACGACACGCAGGGAATACGTGGGAAGTATTCTTTCTCCCCTATTATATATATATATATATATATATATATATATATATATATATATATTTTTTTTTGCTTTGTTGCTGTCTCCCGCGTTTGCGAGAGATGATATCATGATTAATACTTCGGGGTATAACAATACACTCATTATACTCCCGCGTTTGCGAGGTAGCACAAGGAAACAGACGAAAGAAATGGCCCAACCCAACCCCATACACATGTATATACATACGTCCACACACGCATATATACATACCTACACAGCTTTCCATGGTTTACCCCAGATGCTTCACATGCCCTGATTCAATCCACTGACAGCACTTCAACCCCGGTATACCACATCGATCCAATTCACTCTATTCCTTGCCCTCCTTTCACCCTCCTGCATGTTCAGGCCCCAATCACACAAAATCTTTTTCACTCCATCTTTCCACCTCCAATTTGGTCTCCCACTTCTCCTCGTTCCTTCCACCTCCGACACATATATCCTCTTGGTCAATCTTTCCTCACTCATTCTCTCCATGTGCCCAAACCATTTCAAAACACCCTCTTCTGCTCTCTCAACCACGCACTTTTTATTTCCACACATCTCTCTTACCCTTACGTTACTTACTCGATCAAACCACCTCACACCACACATTGTCCTCAAACATCTCATTTCCAGCACATCCATCCTCCTGCGCACAACTCTATCCATAGCCCACGCCTCGCAACCATACAACATTGTTGGAACCACTATTCCTTCAAACATACCCATTTTTGCTTTCCAAGATAATGTTCTCGACTTCCACACATTCTTCAAGGCTCCCACGATTTTCGCCCCCTCCCCCACTCTATGATCCACTTCCGCTTCCATGGTTCCATCCGCTGCCAGATCCACTCCCAGATATCTAAAACACTTTACTTCCTCCAGTTTTTCTCCATTCAAACTTACCTCCCAATTGACTTGACCCTCAACCCTACTGTACCTAATAACCTTGCTCTTATTCACATTTACTCTTAACTTTCTTCTTTCACACACTTTACCAAACTCAGTCACCAGCTTCTGCAGTTTCTCACATGAATCAGCCACCAGTGCTGTATCATCAGCGAACAACAACTGACTCACTTCCCAAGCTCTCTCATCCCCAACAGACTATGACCCTTAAATATGTTGAAAATTCTAAGCATAACAGTCTCACTGCAAGTGTTTCTCTTTCATCATTAACTGCATTAAATATGCTTCACTGTGATATGCCTGTGTATGAAGAATGACAGAGATTCAACAAATTTCACTGGGTTCCATCTAATATTGGCCTTAGAATGCAGGATAAAGCTGACAAACTAGCCAAAAACATATGCCTTGAAGGACGAAGTCCATTACCCCCTGGGTCTGCCTGTGAGTAGCCTTAAAACCACCATTCAGAAAGAACACAAACGAAATCTTTTAGGCTTAAGGAGTAGTGAAATTAACACAAGCAAGCCCAACTATCTCCACAATCTCAAGAAAGATGAGCCATATTCATTTATTATACTTAGCTGCTGCCTCCTGCATTTGCTAGGTAGCACAAGGAAACAGACGAAAGAATGGCCCAACCCACCCAAATATACATGTATATACATAAACATCGACACATGCAAATATACACACCTGTACATTTCAGCGTATACATACATATATACACATGTACATATTCACTTCTCCAGATCCATAAATGCTACATACAAATCCATTTGCTTTTCTAAGTATTTCTCACATACATTCTTCAGAGCAAACACCTGATACACACATCCTCTACCACTTCTGAAGCCACACTGCTCTTCCCCAATCTGATGCTCTGTACATGCCTTCACCCTCTCAATCAATACCCTCCCATATAATTTACCAGGAATACTCAACAAACTTATACCTCTGTAATTTGAGCACTCACCTTTGTCCCCTTTGCCTTTGTACAATGGCACTATGCAAGCATTCTGCCAATCCTCAGGCACCTCACCATGAGTCATACATACATTAAATAACCTTACCAACCAGTCAACAATACAGTCACCCCCATTCTTAATAAATTCCACAGCAATACCATCCAAACCCACTGCCTTGCCGGCTTTCATCTTCCTCAACACTTTTACTACCTCTTCACTGTTTACCAAATCATTTTCCCTAACCCTCTCACTTTGCACACCACCTCGACCAAAACACCCTATATCTGCCACTCTATCATCAAACACATTCAACAAACCTTCAAAATACTCACTCCATCTCCTTCTCACATCACCACTACTTGTTATCACCTCCCTATTTGCGCCCTTCACTGACGTTCCCATTTGTTCCCTTGTCTTACGCACTTTATTTACCTCCTTCTTAAGCATCTTTTTATTCTCCCTAAAATTTAATGATACTCTCTAACCCCAACTCTCATTTGCCCTCTTTTTCACCTCTTGCACCTTTCTCTTGACCTCCTGCCTCTTTCTTTTATACATCTCCCACTCATTTGCATTATTTCCCTGCAAAAATCGTCCAAATGCCTCTCTCTTCTCTTTCACTAATAATCTTACTTCTTCATCCCACCACTCACTACCCTTTCTAATCTGCCCACCTCCCACGCTTCTCGTGCCACAAGCATCTTTTGCGCAAGCCATCACTGCTTCCCTAAATACATCCCACTCCTCCCCCACTCCCCTTACCTCCTTTGTTCTCACCTTTTCCATTCTATACTCAGTCTCTCCTGGTACTTCCTCACACAAGTCTCCTTCCCAAGCTCACTTACTCTCACCACTCTCTTCACCCCAACATTCTCTCTTCTTTTCTGAAAACCTCTACAAATCTTCACATTCTCAAACCACTCTTCCCCTTTACCCTTGAGCTTCGTTTCACTCAAAGCCAAAACATCCAGGTTCCTTTCCTCAAACATATTACCTATCTCTCCTTTTTTCTCGTCTTGGTTACATCTACAGACATTTACACACCCCAATCTGAGCCTTCGAGGAGGATGAGCACTCCCCACGTGACTCCTTCTTCTGTTTCCCCTTTTAGAAAGTAAAAATACAAGGAGGGGAGGGTTTCTAGCCCCCCGCTCCCGTCCCCTTTAGTCGCCTTCTACGACACGTGAGGAATGCATGGGAAGTTTTCTTTCTCCCCTAATCCCATGTGAAGCGTCTGGGGTAAACCATGGAAAGTTCTGCGGGGCCTGGATGTGGAAAGGGAGCTGTGGTTTCAGTGCATTATCACATGACAACTAGAGACTGAGTGTGAATAAATGGGGCCTTTGTTGTCTTTTCTAGTGCTACCTCGCACACATGAAGGGGTTGTTATTTCATGTGTGGTGAGGTGGCAATGGGAATGAATAAAGGCAGACAGCATGAATTATGTATATGTGTATATATATGTATATGTTGAGATGTATAGGTATGTATATTTGCGTGTGTGGACGTGTATGTATATACATGTGTATGTGGGTGGGTTGGGCCATTCTTTTGTCTGTTTCCTTGCGCTACCTTCGCTAACGCAGGAGACAGCGACAAAGCAAAATAAATAAAACAAAATAAACATATTCACACTTGCTGCCTTCATTCATTCCTCTTGCCACCCCCACCACACATGAAATGTCACCCCCCTCCCCCAGCGCGCGCAAGAGGTAGCACTGGGAAAAGACAACAAAGGCCACATTCGTTCACACTCAGTTTCCAGCTGTCATGTGTAATGCACCAAAACCACCGCTCCCTTTCCACATCCAGGCCCCACAAAACTTTCCATGGTTTATCCTAGATGCTTCACATGCCCTGGTTCAATTCATTGACAGCACATCGACCCCAGTATACTACATTGTTCCAATTCACTCTATTCCTTACATGCCTTTCACCCTCCTGTATGTTCAGGCCCCGATTGCTCAAAATCTTTTTCACTCCATCTTTCCACCCCCAATTTGGTCTCCCACTTCTCCTTCTTCCCTCCACCTCTGACACATATATCCTCTTTGTCAATCTTTCCTCACTCATTCTCTACATGTGACCAAAGTATTTCAATACAACCTCTTCTGCTCTCTCAACCACTACTCTTTTATTACAACACATCTCTCTTACCCTTTCATTACTCACTCGATCAAACCATCTCACACCACATATTGTCCTCAAACATCTCTTTTCCAACACATCCACCCACCTCTGCACAACTCTATCTACAGCCCACACCTCACAACCATAAAACATTGTTGGAACCACTACTCCTTCAAACATACCTATTTTGGCTCTCTGAGATAACATTCTCGCTTTTCACACATTGTTCAACGCTCCCAGAACCTTTGCCACCTCTCCCACCCTGTGATTCATTTCCGTTTCCATGGTTCCATCCGCTGCTAAGTCCACTTCCAGATATCTAAAACACTTCACTTCCTCCAGTTTTTCTCCATTCAAACTTACCTCCCAATTAACTTGTCCCTCAACCCTACAGAATCTAATAACCTTGCTCTTATTCACATTTACTCTCAGCTTTCTTCTTTCACACACTTTACCAAACTCAGTCAACAGCTTCTGCAGTTTCTCACCCAAATCAGCCACCAGCGCTATATCATCAGCGAACTCAAACTGACTCACTTCCCATCCCTCTCATCCACAACAGATGGCATACTTGCCCCTCTCTCCAAAATTCTTGCATTCACTTCCCTAACCACCCTATCCATACATGAATTAAGCAACCATTGAGACAGCATGCACCCCTGCCACAGAAGAGGTTGAAATACATGCAAGGGATAGCTAAACTGGAACAATGTGGTTTACTGAGGTCGATGTACTGCCAATGGACTACACATTGGCACGTGAAGCGACTGGGATAAACCAGGGAAAGGTCTGTGGGGCATGATTATGTATAGGGCGGTGTGGTTTCAATGCTAATATTACACATGACAGCTAAAGAATGGATATGTGTGAAAGTGGCCTTTCTTTACCTGTTCCTGGCATTACCTCACTAATGTGGAAAACAGCTATCAAGTATGAAAATAAATCAAACCAGTTTTTTCTTTGTTATCCGAAACAGCTGATTCCCAATGCATTTCAGATAAAAGAGGTTTTACTCTATTATGCTGCAGGAGATGTGGTCCTAGTCTGTAGTAAGTTCAGCTGAAAACAAGAAAAAATCAAATACTGAAAGACAGAGCATTCTGTGAGTGCTACTACAGGCTTACATTATAGACCACAATAATATTCACTTACTAGATAAAACTACAATGTCCCACTATTAATGTTGTAGCATAATTTACTGGATTTCAAACATTCCAGGTGTAAAATGAATTTTCATATAAGGTGCAGTGAAACAACATGCATATGAAAAAGAATCCTGGTAAAACAAACAGCATATGAAAAAAAGATCCACATCTTTAGCAAAACTTAACATCATCAAAGGAAAACAATTAAATCAGGATCAAACCAAAAGGAACAAAATTTTTGGATTTACAAGTACACAAACTCATTTCTGGTAAAACATTACCAAAGGCTGGAGCACATCCCTATCAATGTATTTTTTGGTCTAAAGTTCTGTTTCATTCGAAAATAACTAATGATCTAATAAGGCCCTCAACAGCTCAGCAGCCCTATACTGTAAAGAACATTTGCTGCATATAATAACATCTTAAAAACAAGAATAAATCATTCTAAAATTCCATACAGTGGGGCAGGGAACACAGCAAAATGTACAAAAACTGTGGGGAAGTGGCTAAACCAAGGTTTTTCAAATGTTTAGGGCAATAAAGGGTTATTTTTACTAAAAATGGAAAAAGGATAAAACTAGTTTCAGAGTGTTGGCCACACCTTTTAATCACAGTCTTTGTTTTTGACCATCTCATGTGGTGACACCCCTCTAGATCTGCATTATTCAAAACACAAATCATGGCAGTAAATGCCGAAGAATTCTGCTCGCTGATCTGGCATCACATGTAAAACTGATGCCAAATGCTTGCACTGAAAGATGCACAAATGGAAAATTTTTTTTTTGCGAAACAGTGTGAAGTCTAAGTTTCTAATCCCAAATGGTGCCATCATGAAAATATAGTTAAAGATGAAAAAACTCAATAAAAAATGAATAAATCCCCTACTTCTAAGAGAAACTGAGAAAAATGATTAATAGTAAAAATATGGTTCAGATGAAGACCTATCAATGGAAAATTGGACAATCCCATTACTTTTCCCATGATAATGCATGTAAACGAAACTGAGACAAGTGGTTATACTAACACATGCTATGACCTTAACTTATATAAATATGGGCAGTTATCATGCAGTCCAACCTGATGTACGAGGGAATGAGTTGGTAGATGAGGAATTACGGGCATTACTGGAGGAACGTTTACGGCAGCTGTTTAAAACTCCACCAGCTAGCTGTTTGGCTTTAGTTAGACTCTCTACTACCACGACCACATTTTCCATTGCTGTGCTGATGGCTGCATTTATTGGCTCACATTGCTCCTGAAATAAAAATAATCATAATCATGATCATGATCTAAATTTCTAAACATCTGCACTAGTGATGGTATCTCAAATCCATTTTTTAAAGAACTCAAAAAATTAGTAAGTTACTTCAAAAAAGAACTAAAACACAACTAGTTAATTTTCATAAACCTAACAGTTTAACAGCACTGACAAGTTAAAGAAAATCTACCTATCCCCCTATTCATCAATAAACATATATGCTGTTTCACAGCTACAGTGTACCTGAACAGAATAAATGGTCTGCAATCAAGAATCAAAAATGCTTTGGCTATAAAATACATAACCAGTAAAAGAAATGAAAATCTTTAACATTCAATGAAGAATCCCCCAACGTCTGGATAAAGCCTGCTGAGTGGCACATGCAACAGGGAATATACAGGCTTCAAGAATGATATCTTAATGAATGTACAACAATGAAATGAGCAAGGACATCCTTCCAACATTCATGACATGGTAAAAACATGATTACCATGATGGTTTTCTGCAAAGTATTCATTAATTATGAAGAGCTACACATTATGCATAAAGTTTGAGCTCACCCTTTGTCGTTTCTCCAACTCATACTCTACAGCTGCCTCAAAGCCATCATTGGTGGTCCTGAGAAGTCGTTCCTGGGCCTCCTGCAGCTCAGACTTCAGAGTGATTACTTCTCTGTACCTGAGTTGATCCAAATAGTTTTTTCTTACAAAAATAATAGTAATTTCATTTCCATTTATACTCTATTTGGAGCCTTATATATAGCAAGGTAAGATATCTTAAATCACCTAAGTAAATCTTAGAAAACATATGCTTATTCCCTAAAAGGGGTGGCCATAGCAAAAGTCTCCATAACTGGTGAGCTCCAGCGCAGCTTCCTACCCCTTTAGTGCCTCATCCTTAACAACCCACTGGCAGAAGGCACCTCTACTGCAGTGTTTCCATAACATAATTAATGTTACTACCAAAAACTTCTGCCTTATGTTCCAACCAACCACTGATGCTCACACATAAATGCTCCAAACAACTACTTTTACCTAACACTCCTATCTAAGGTTCCTACCTACTACTTACATCTACAGCTCCTATCATTTTGCTTAAGTGATGGGATAACAAATAGCACTAATCTACCTATCTACATCTCTGATGCCCACTCCTCCTGGAACTCCCATCAAGGGGTGAACACAGCAAAAGAGTCTCCACTTATCCCAGTCCTCACATGCCTCCCTCACATACACCATTCTGTGCATTCTTCCACCATTTTTCTCCCTCCAGTATTCCTCCACCCAATTTGCCCATGTCATGGGTGGTTTCCTCTCACACCATCCCCTCTAATTATACTATCTTACACCCTATATGCAAACTCCCTGTCTTGCATTTTTTCCACCTCAAACTATTGTCACCCATTTTACCACTCCACAATTCATTCCCTTTGCATTCCCTGCCATACCACATCTCTCATACACCCCTTCATTTCTTTCTTCATTCCAACTGGTCACACCACATACCCTTCTCACATACCTCATTTCCACAGCCTGAATTCTTGACCTCTGTGACTCACTCCATGTCCATATATTGGCTGCATAGGTCAGGGCTGGGAGGACTATGCTCTTTTTTTTTTTAATCCTCTCTTCACTTCCATAGTTACACCTGTACCCTTCATTATTCTATTAAGGTACCTAATGACTGTACTGCTCTCCCCCTTATCTCTCCTTCCATATCACCAAACTTACCCAAGACAGCTTCTAAAAATTTATATTCTCTCACTTCTTCCTCTTTCTCCCCCCATATCCAAGGCACAATTTAGTACACTTTCTTCATTCCCTCTATATGGTTTTGCAAAATCTATGCTTTTACTCTGTCTCCTTTAAAACATGATTACTTTTACTCACATTTAATTTCAATCGCCTATGATTACACACAACTTAAAACACACTTACAACCTTTTGCAACTCCTCTTCAATCTCAGCAAACAATACAGTATCATCCACAAACTGGCTTGCCACTATCCATTATATCTCAGTGCCATACTCCATCTCTGCACCCCTTTTTCCTAGTTTGCTTTTATTTCTCTCATTTCATCCATACACATATCAAAAAGCCACAGTGACATCACACAGCCCTGTCTCAAACCTACATGTCCCAAAACTTTCACTCAACTCTCCATCCATTCTTACACATGCATTTGGTCCTCTATGGAAGACTTTCACACCATCCATCAGTTATCCACCTACACCATATATCCTTAACACATCCCATAAAGCATACCACTCAACTCTGTCATATGCTTTCTCCACATCCATAAAAGCTGCATGCAACTTCTTATCTTTGGCTAAATACTTTTCCACGGTCATCTTTACCACAAAGATCTGATCCACACATCTATCTTTCCTAAAAAACCCATGCTCTTTACTTATTCTACATTCAGTCACTTTCAACACTCTATCACTTATTCTACATTTAGTCACTTCCATCAATCTATCAATTAACATTCTTGCATACACTTTTCCTGGTATACTTAATAGACTTATTCCCCTATAACTGTTACATACAACCTTAGCACCTCCTTTGAATAAAGGCACAATAACAGCTTTCACACGATCCTCAAGCACAACCTTCTGTTTCTGTGCTAAATTATATATCAGATGCACCCATTCTATCACACTTCCTCCTCCATACTTCAGCATTTCAGCAATAATCCCATCCAATCCAAGTGCCTTTCCTACCTTCAGCCTTATAATTGCTCTTCTTACCTCCCTTTTTACTTCCATCCTCCATACCTATCCATCTAACAACTACTGCCTCCCCTTCTCACACATTCATGTTCCTCAAAATACCCTTTCCATCTTCCTTTCACTTCCTCCTTTTGATTCAGCAACTCCCCTTCCTTATATCTCACATTAACATTTCCACTCTTACATCCACCTCTTCCCTTTCTCACCTCCTTCCAGCATAGTTTCTTATTATCCCAAACTTTTCATTAGATTTCTTCCAAAATCTTCATCTACTCTTTCTTGGATTTCCTCTATCAGCTTCTTAACATTCTGCTTACAAATTCTATATTCTTCCCTCCTCCTTTGCTGAGCTTCCACTGGTACACTCACATTAAGCAATCTATTATATGCCTTTTTCTTCTCTTCCACAGCATTTCTAATCTGTTTCATTCCTATGTCTCACGACCTTATATCCAACTACTAATTCTACAAGCTTTAATAGCATTTCTTTTAAGATTTTAAACACTTCATTCACACATGATTGCATCCCTACATTCACTGCACTTCCATCTAAGCTTTCAATTACCTTCTTTTCATACTCCTCCCTGCATTTCCTCTGATTCATCTCGCTTGCCAAAACTTTTACCTCTCCATTCTTCCTTACACCATATCTCCAATTGTCCCTGATTCTCATCCCCACAAAAACTGCAGAATGGTTAGAGTCTCCAAAGAATCCTCTCACAACTCTAGCACCTAGCAAGGCCTTTCTCAATCTTTCATCCACCGCCACATAATCAATCAAAGCCTTTTGCTTTTCTCTTCCATCATCCCTTCTCCATGTATATCTGTGGATCATCTCATGCTGAAAAAAAGGTGTTTGCAAGGAATAAACCCCTTTCGGCACAAATATCCACAAGATACTTCCATTCTCATTTACTCCAGGCACTCCCCATTAACCAACTATCTCAACAATTTCATTATGTCCGATTTTCACATTCACATCACTCAATACGACCTTTTGTGCCTCGCCCTTGACATGCCACTGGCAGAGGGCAACTCCAGCGCAGTGTTTCCAGACACAGCAAGGCTCCAAAATGGTCAAAACTAAAGTCACAGCACATCTGAGGTGTCTGTCTAAATTCAAAAGGATTGTCCTGATGGAGTTGGGCAATGCCTCCCCCTTTAGTCCTCACCCCTAAGGGGTGTACTAACGAGGTCACAGAAGGCAGGGTGAGACCTGGATACTCTAGTAAAACTAAAGCGTCCCCTTGAGGTACTGAAACTTGACAACTTCCCCCAATTTTAAGGTTCATTTTTTACTTCTTACAGTAGCAGCATCTCCTATCTTAATGCTTATAGCACTGCCACCACACAACCACAGGAGAATCTATAGTTACAAAGAATGAGTTGTGCGAGTTAAGAGTTGTCAAGTGCTATGTACTGCAAGGAGAGATTGTGCGTTTGTGGACACAATGCCAGCAGTCAATGTGTGAGTGAGACAGAAATGAAAGCTACTTGGGTCATAGGAGTGCAACTTGACAATCACTGAAGTGCTGACTCACTATGCAGCCATTATTAAACCTCCTGATATCCAGTAACCTGGATCTGATCTATGTCTGCCTACTAACTAGGCTTCCTAACACTACTACTAGATATGCTTGTTTAACTATCAATTATCTGTAAATTCATTCCAGTATAACTGGGACGGATCAAGTGCATGAAAACATAAATAATTCCAACATATCTTCAACTTATATGGTATGATAAAAAGAAATGTGTTCTTCACATCAGAGTGGTTCATGATTATTCACTTACATATGACTACATCCATTCACTGCTACACCCTTAAATAAAAAATGCTTCCGTGCACGTTCTAAATCAACTATCTTGGGATCGTGTGACACAGCTTTACCCATGATAAAATTGCTTACTGAATTTATTCATAATTTCCATGATCAACCCCTCTACCTCATACCTTTAAAGGAGCTCATCCTGTCCAATGGGATTATCAACCATGAATTTCTTTAATCATTTTTACTTCAACTCAAGTGTTCCTTCAGTAAACTTTCACTCACTATGCGGATGATATCTTCATGTGCAAAAGCTGTTTCTTTCTATATTCTATCATGTTATAGGAAATGTATCAACTTTTTAATCAAATAGATTGAATCTTGGTGCTATGATATTTGAGTGCAAGGGTGAATGATGTGCTAGTTGAGGGTATAATTGGCATACATTTGGGTAACTAGTGGAAATGAAAATAGGAAGGGCTTGTTACACTGCGTGCTGAACAAGGACTGATGATTAGAGAACCCAACTAAAAAAAAGGTGCAGTCAGGTCAACAGGCATTACTGGATTACATACCAATCACCTTGTGAGAAGGAAAGGTTCCTATATGTCAGCATCTAGAAAGGGGCAGCAGGAAAGAGGTCTGAGTACTTCCTAATGGAGGAGACTGTGAGTCTGAAGTGGTTTTAGGAAGAGGCAATGAAATGAGTGTAAAAGAAGTGGCAAAGTTATTAAGCTTGGAAGAGGCCTCTGCATGGAGATAACATGAGAAATTAAATGAAGAGTAACACAGGTTAGAGAAGCAAGGAAAGTTGGGAGGAGTGGAAGGCACTTAGGGAAGAATTACTTATATGTGCAAGGGAAGTATGTGACATGTGGAAGGTTGGGATGTGGGGAAGGGATAAGAAAGTTAAATTGCTAACGAAAAAGAAAAGTGTATGAACAGTATCTGCTGGGAAAGAGTTCAAGTAATGGGAAGGCACACAGGAGAAAGTGACAAATCAAGAAATAGACAAGAGCTGAAAAAGAAGGCATATGAGAAATGAGGGATGAGGTCAGAAAGTACTGATGAAATTCATGGAGAACAAGAAAATGTTCTCACATGAATCAGCCACCAGCACTGTATCATCAGCGTACAACAACTGACTCACTTCCCAACCTCTCTCATCCACAACAGACTGCACACTTGCCCCTCTTTCCAAAACTCTTGCATTCACCTCCCTAACAACCTCATCCATAAACAAATTAAACAACCATGGAGACATCACGCACCCCTGCCGCAAACCAACATTCACTGAGAACCAATCACTTTCCTCTCCTCCTACACGTACACATGCCTTACATCCTCGATAAAAACTTTTCACTGCTTCTAACAACTTGCCTCCCACACCATATATTCTTAATACCTTCCACAGAGCATCTCTATCAACTCTATCATATGCCTTCTCCAGATCCATAAATGCTTCATACAAATCCATTTGCTTTTCTAAGTATTTCTCACATACATTTTTCAAAGCAAACACCTGATCTACACATCCTCTACCACTTCTGAAACCACACTGCTCTTCTCCAATCTGATGCTCTGTACATGCCTTCACCCTCTCAATCAACACCCTCCCATATAATTTCCCAGTGGTGCAACATAAATCTAAGAGAACACAGCACATGTAAAGAATGGTTCAGAAAGTTGAGTTATACATTAGTTTAATCAGAACATTACACTCCAGTCAATCTAAAGAATAGACTTATGACATCTTTTTTTTAAAAGAAAAATTATTGCAATTGCCTCAATGAAGGGATATATATGGAATGAATAGGGACACTGCTATCTAGTCATTCAATGTTCAATGCTGCACTTAAATGTCCACGATAAAAATACATAATGCAGACATGGAAAAAAATTCAAAAATTACAAATACCAATTATGCTCCTTCTCCTTTAACCTTATTCCAAGAGGAAGTACAGATTTATTAAATTCATAATCATATGCAGAACCAAACCAGAGCCCACTTCCTGCAGCCAAGCCCCACAGGCTTCTTTGTGGTTTCCCTTGATTACTTCATACATCCTGGTTCAGCCAGATGACAGCATATCGCCCTCTGTATCCCACATCACTCCAAGTCATTCTATTCCCCATAGCCCTCACAAGCTGTATGCTTTTACATTTTTAATACAGTAAGCATGACAAGTATCTCTTCTGTAGCTTAACCCACAGAGCATAATACATCAGCAAGTTGGTTATGAAGTGTGGCTGATTATGGAGTGAGGATGATCATGGGGTAAAGATCATGCAGAACTGAAGGTGGTGGAGTGAGAATTGTGATGGAGAAAGGGTACTGCTCAAGTGCAAAAACAATGTCTACCTTGAAGGGACATGATGAAGGAACCAATAATTCTAGTTTCTACAGAGTAAAATGAATGACGAATTGTTGCTGTTTGGGCTAAGTGGTGATGGAGTGTTGTGAATGATGGAGAGGGTGAGCAACAGGGGTAATGGAGTGATGGTGGTGATGGAGTGAGAGTGGCGATAGAATTATTGCCCTATATTTCAAAACAAGAGGTCACTGGCTACTAAAATTTCAGTCGGAAACCAAATGCTTACTGATGAAAAAAAAGTGATAAAACGGATGACAACCATAAGTGCCATAATGATGGATACTGAGGATGATATAAAAAATGACAGGTGACTTGCAATAACAAATTAAGACTGCATTTATTGCAGCCAAATGAAAATCTTTCCCTTGTTAGAAACTCCCTTAGGGAAAACATCTCAGAAAATAACCAAATTCAAAAAACATACAAACACATATGAACATAAAAGAACAGACAGACAGAAACATACTTATACTCATGACAATCACACATACACACACACACAAACACAAGCATACACACATGCATACAAATAAACAAACAATACAATAGATATAGCAATGAAAACCTAAGGAATCAAATGAGAGAGTGTAGTTACAAATCTGAAATACCTGAAGAGCTGAGAGGAAGAACAAACAACAATCAAAGACGACAAGAATGAGAGGGCAGTGGATGGAAGTATTTCTAGGACTAAGAACGAGAGATAAAGGGTACTGGAGCAGAGGAACAGAGATCAGGAGACATTAGTAAAACAGGGAGGCATAGAAATCAACATTAATGCCATGACCTCCTGAATTACCTTCATTATTTCAAGAATCATCATCAAACTCTCAAATTTGCAAGGCTAAAAAGGTGGGCACACTCAAATATGGCAGCTTAGACCATGCATTTCTCTCACTCACCACCATTTCCTACTTGCTTCCTTTTCCAGGATATGGCATGCAAGCTCTTCCATCTACCAACCATCTTTTCCGCTATCTTTTTGACTATCTAATCAGTAGTTCAGGCATAGGTAAAAACGTGATAAAGAAAACTGTGTAGAAAAAATTAATGAAAAAATACAATCTACTTAGCATAAATTGAATGTTTTGAACTGAAGGTGATAACAGGCATTTGGGTGCTAAGTCACACTTTCAGCCCTTTCACCCAATTTCTCCTATATTTTTCTGAAAATGTTGACATTCATTAATTCAAGCATCAGGTAAGAACCTTCTAAAGAAAACTGTTTAGAAAAAATCTTATGAAAAATAAAATTTTCTGTATCATTCACAGAGTACAAACTGAATGTTTTGAACTAAAGACAATTGCTGGCATTCAGGTGCTAGGTAGAGTTCTTGTCTCTTTCATCCATATTCACCAACATTTTTCTGAATATGCAGATTGCTATCAATTCAAGGATTTCATAAGATACAACTGAACAAAATGAGCTGAAAAATTTACAAAAAATCCAATTTACCACATCAATTGTCAACTATAATCAGTAAGCTCTGAACCATAAGTGATCATTATCATTCATGTGATAGATAGTAATTCCATCTTTACCAACATTTTCTTCATTACTTTTCAGAATATTCTAGTAGTCATTAGTCTTTCCTAAATGATGCCATTTGGTAAATACCTAGAGTATATGATGAGAAAACTAGTAAGTTACAGAGTATTCAAACTGAATACATTTAAAGAAGACCACTGATTTCTGAAAGGACCTGAAACACAAAATCAAATGAACCAATAGATAATGAGTTTGCCAACAAAAGAGGTTAAACCAAAGACAGAAAACTTTGTGAAGCAATAGGCAAAAAGATGTACAATGGTGTTGATATCTGGGCTGGATGAAGGTCATATCTATGAAAAGAAGATGGGACTGTAATGGAAGAAACCATAGGCAATAAGCATGAGAAATGCTTTTTTTTTAAATTAAAGAAACAAAAGAAGGCAAAAATACAGATGAGATGAAAGGGTAAAGATTACTGTCAGGACGTAGTGTAGTGGCCCAATGGTAAGAAAGCAGGCATATAAGCCAAACTATAATGAATGGTTTATTGGAGTACTCATAAGCAGACACTTAAGAGTACAGGGAGAGACAGTCAATAAACCATCTAAGAGGCAAAAATTGGGGGCAGAAAAGAGACTCCAAAGCAGATCATCTCTATCCCTTGCAAAAAAGAGGGCATGCTTGGTAAGCAGTGGTGGGGTTAGTCTGAAAGATCTGTGGTAAATGGTAAAAATTTCAATTTCATATAAAACCACAAAGGAGAAATAATATCAGATACTAATGGAATTGTTGTATATAATCCTCATCAAGAAGTAATCAGTTCTTATCTTCCTTGAAGGATACATAACAACAAGAAAGGTGACAATTGCTGGAAACCCGAATGACTACGTTTCCTTTCAATATCTCGGTGTCTCAGTCCCATGTGATGCAGCTAGTGCACAAAAACTAAATCTACAATGCACCGATAGACTCAGAGCTCTTAGAGCTGTTGCAGGGTACAACCCTATTATGGTGCAAATATCAGAATAGTCAAAATGATGTACTTTCCTTTTATTAGGTCCCTAACAGATCATCACAAACAAGTTTTGGTCCTACACAACAGCACAGGTATCAACAGACTTGAAAAAATGCTGAAAGAAGCCTTACAAATCATCTTGACTGCCTGAAGTTTACTAAAGTACTTAACATGCAGAAAGAACTTGGTATTCCTAGCAATGAAGACAGAATACTTGATATCAATCTTATGATAAAACTGAAACATCCGTGTGGTGATCCAGATAGTGTTGTCTCCAAAATATTGTTAAACAATATATGCCATGGCACAAGTGAATCTAAATGGATCCAAATAACAGCCAACCATATGACAATGTTTGGAGTACATGATTTGCATAAAATTAGGAAGCAGCAGCATTTCCTGCCTTCCTAACAGATAACTCCCTTTGATGTTATTTCACCTACTTATCCATCCAAAAATCTAAATATTTATAATCTTCACCTTCAACACAGCCAAAACCAGCAGTCTTAAATATATATAGAAACTCCACACTGACAATAACATAGCCCAGTACATCTATACTGACAATTCTTGCAACTCTACCACTGGGAGAGTGGGCAGTGCTGCCATTATGATCCAGCCCAACAGTAATAGATTACAGAAAAATGTTAGAATATACAACTGGGCATCTTCTCTACAAACTGAACTGTTCACCATACTTATTGCTCTTGAGCAGGTAGAAATTACTGCCACAGACAGTTTAATTATCTCTCTTATCTTCACTACTTGTCCTTAACACCCAGAGATCAGAATGTAACATGCTGGTCTTTGAAGCCAGACACAAATACTCAGACATTACTGATCAAGGGATTCAAATCAAACTGTTATAGATTCCTTCCATACAGGTCTCCATGAGCATGCCAAAGCTGTACTTTAGCCAAACTTGCACAACAATGGGTTGCCAATTAAAAGCCTCAAAACTGTAATTAGAAAGGAACTGACTGACCTCTTTGAAGCACAAAGATAAGTTCATATAAGCACAAGTAGAAACATTTTCCATTACAGTGAAATGAGTAAAGTAAAACATGTATATGGAGAAAGTAATAAGATCAGCAAATTAGATGATGATGCAACTGCTAGACTAAGGATAGGCTATACGTACTATTGGTGCTTTGGCCTATCTGGAGATGTTAGTCACAAGAATTGTAAAGTTTGTGGTCAAAGATTTGGACACAAACTAGAACACTATATATTAGAATGCAAAAAATAAAGCCTTTTAGGGAAAGATTGAAACAAACTCTGCAAGAAATGTCACAACAACTATTGCCAATGACAAGATACCTGAAATTTCAAGTTTGTATCCACTTTTATGCATCTACTCAGTTAAACTTACCACATGAAACTATGTAATGTATATAATGAAATACCCTTAATGAATTGTAACATCTTATGTAATATCAACCCACTGGGGTCTGACTAATACTCTTTGTGACCCCTGTAATCCTTTTGCACTACTGTTCATGGGATGAGCATGGAGTGCACAATAAATCTTGCCGGGGTTACTGGCACAAATCAAATCAAGAAAGGAAGGAGAATACAAAGGAGGAGAAACATCAAAGAGTTTCAACAAAATAATTCACACAGTACATACTAGGAAAAGTGAAACTAAGAAAACCTACATAATAGTACTGAAAATAAAAAAACTACATACAGTAACAGTATTGAGAATGTTAAGTTCTCAAAAAATTTCTGTAATTCAGACAAATCATTTAATGAAAATATCAAAAGTACAATCAGAATTATACTGGAAGCAATGATAAAAGCCCTTTTTTTAAGTAAGGTAAAGTCCCAATAATGAGGGTCTGAAGTATAAACCGAGTCTAGGGCATTACTAGTACTAAGGTGCAGGTGGCACCTCCCAGCCACCAATCCACATCAATCACTAATCAATGGAACCTACGCCTTGGGCCTGATATTGTACTGTCTCAAGAAATGGTTTAACAAAAAGTGTAGAGGAAAATGAATTAGAAAATATTCACTGGTAGAGAAACTGTTTTTCATAATTCAAAGCATTTTTTCATCATCAGAATGGGCTTATGATGCATCAGACAATAGGCCCACATGAAAAATGTCAATATGCCTTGATAATAATTAGTTATCTCAAAGGACAACCTTAGTACTTTCAGGTGCATTATAATTCATAAATCAAAATGCACTGCAGGAAGAACGAAAGATTCAACAGTATTCTGAGGTCTTCCGTTTTTGTAATTAGCCTGGATAACTCAAATTGGTGCCCTTTGACTGAGTATTTGAGTTACAGTTTGTCTTCCTTGACGACAGTCATGCAAATTCTCAAAGTAATCAAGGGGTTTGTCCTTCACATCTTTGTGAGCTGTCTCCAAATGTTCTGTTTATATTCTATGGAAGTATGCTTTCATTTGAAAGTGTAATGCAATAGATTAGACCCATAAGCATTAGGGTGCATCATATGCCCCAATGCTGAGGAATTTATTTGCCCTAGATTTAAAACTATACATTTGCTGTGGTTAATGTTCATTCTGCTTTTCTTGTAATTCTAAATCGAATAAGGTTTTCCAACTTGAGGTTGAAGTATTGTGGAGCTACCATTGCTAAGTTGCACTCCATCCAATACCACCTCTATCTCGTGTAAAAGTACTTACGTTACACATTCAAATCCCATCCTCAAAGTATTGGCAATTAGAATATCAATAATGACTCTCAAGACTCAATATCATACTCCACAGTTAACAGGTCAAGGTGCCAGGTTGGACATAAAATAGCAAAGAACATGCTTGCAAAGAACAGTGAATTACACTGGGATGTCACATTCAAATCCCATCCTCAAAGTATTGGCAATTAGAATATCAATAATGACTCTCAAGACTCAATATCATACTCCACAGTTAACAGGTCAAGGTGCCAGGTTGGACATAAAATAGCAAAGAACATGCTTGCAAAGAACAGTGAATTACACTGGGATGTGGAACTTATGTCATCAATGTCCAATCAAAATGGTAGAGAAGAACATCTTACTGTTGGGGAAGGAAATATGCATGAAATGAATGATGTTTTAAGTAAAAGTTCTGGTGATTATTATTGCTGATCTGACGTCTGAGCTACTGAAGTCCTGGAACTATATGAATTACATCGTCAGCATGGCATTTCATATTACAGCATCTCACACAGGGCATATCACTGCAGCCTGTGCAATAAACCAACATTTAAACTGGGCACTTCTGTGGACAACTTGTAATCATCTTGTGGATGAGGTTTTACTATCTCATGTGTTTGATGACCTAGCAATTCAAAGTTCCAAGTATCCTGACATTATCCTCTTCTGGTTTTGCAAGAACTTTGAATTACTGTCACATAATTGGGATGAACCACTTTCATGATTCAATGCAACTGTATTCAGCAAAGTGGCACTAAATCTGTTGGAAGACTGTAGAGCCAATGTTTTACTACTTGCCTGTTCAGAGCACTCATTTCAAAGAGATGATTATCGAGAGTTCAATGAACTATGTTGTGTTTCTCAATGGGTAAGAGGCTGACCAACAAATCACCTTCACATAACCAGGTGTACTGCACAAAGCCAGATGGATATCAAAGTAAATGAATTCCATAAAAATCTGTACACTTGAGAAACAAATTCAGCAGCTACCACCTGGCACAATCACCACAAGGAAACAACAGTCAAAAATAAGGGAATTTGACATCTTTGTCACCCTAATCTATAGTTCTTAGCTAGGGACAGGTACATTTGTGGATGCATGATGACATGACTAAAAGCTGTTCCAATGTCTACTGCAGTATGAGGCTTCAAACCTTTTGATCTCCAAGACTGCAATATGTGCATTTCAATGGCATGTCTAGCATCTGACTGCTAAGATGGTGCCTCTTGTATTTTTCAGCAACAAAGTGCCAGCAAGAGAATGTTGTGTATTGCCAAGAGCCTCTTAGCAACCTAACCAGGCAATGAATTGCCAAAACCATGAAAACATTTTGAAATAGGGTATCGGAAGCCTAAACTCCCATCGACAATCACTCTCTCAACAACACTTGCTGACTTGGTTGGTTGTGACACCTGGTTAACATTTCATGCTCTCAAGCTTGAATCAAATTCCTTACAGATGTGGAAGACTTGCAAATGTCTACTGCATACCAGACATCTGCACTCAACCTGAAGGCACTAAATGTTATCAAGAACTGTGCTGAGCATGGAGTCAAACTCATTTCATGATATCTTTCATCAATTAAGAGTGAAACAAATTACCAAAATGCACCCCAAGTGTTGAACGGGACTGTAAGAAGCTCCCAAACCTGCACAAACAATACTCAGTCTAAAAAATACACTTAATATTGTAACTAATGAGTTATCAGTGTAACTAATGCTTAGAAGGTAGATCTGTTTCTAATGAGAAATTTAGTTTTAATGAACACATACAGCGAGAATTTCAATTTATACATAAACCGTAGTCCTCCCACAACTGCTTTTTTTCCATGATGGAGGTGCCAGTCATGGAAAAAAGTCCACATCTAGGCTGGACCTTAATTGAAATATGGAGGTTAGAGCAAGGAAAAAAAAAAAAGAGATGGGGAAAAGTACTTACAAATTTTGGAGGAAGTGAAAAACCAGTCTTAAAATGTGCCAAGTCATGGCAATTGGGAAAGACATGAGAGGGCAGATAGTTCCAAAGCTTTAAGGTGTAGGGAAAGAAACATTTATTAAAATAGTTCACCTTTGGGATGTTAAAAGCCAAACAATTATCAAAAAAGTTTTGTTGTGAGCCCAACTTTCCCCTTCAGAGACTTAGAACAATAAATCTGATGGTAAATCACTGCCTGAACAGAAATAGGGCCTCAATCACCAAATCTTCTGAATATGAATGTATCTATCTCACTATCTATACCTCTGATGCCTGTACCTTCAGGGAACTCACTTACGAAGGTGGCCATGGCAAAAGTCTCCATAACTGGTGTAACTCTAGTGCTGCTTCTAAGCCTTTAGTACCTCATCCTTAACTGGCCACTGGCAGAGGGCAACTCTAGCAAGGTGTTTCCAGAGGCTCCTACCAACTGCTTCTACCTAATGTGTCTACCAAATGTTCCTGCCCACTACCTCTACCTAATGCTTTCACCTAATATTCCTATCTAATACTTCTACCGAGTGTTTCTTCCTAAATGCTCCTGCCTAATGTTCCTACCTACTACTTCTACATCTGCTCCTTATATTTTGCCAAAAAGCAAGGATAGTGCACAGCGTAGGAAAATCTAAAGCTATGAAGAATGAGTTGTGTGAATTAAATGATGTCAAGAGTTGTGCATGACAAGGAGAGCCTGTATGTTTGTGGACAGAATGCCAGCAGTCTATGTGAGGGTGAAGCAGAAGGAAAAGACAGCTGCCTGGGTCCGAGAAAAGCAACTTTACAATCACTGATGTGCTGGATCTCTACACAATCGTCACTAACCTTCCCAATACCCAAGCAGGTAGCGCCAGTAAATTCTGGTCAGTGACTGCCTCCCAACTACTACCTGAATGTCTGAATGGTTTTAATGTTAAGGAAGATCTTAACACATTTAAGATGTCTACCTCAGAGGTTGACCTAACCCCATGAAACCAAGTTCCAACAAGTGGACTCACATGAGGCATGTCACAGTCGAAGAGTTAACATGAAAACAGAAATGGCTCACATTAGCTTGTATCACTCACTTGGTTTTAAATCTGCTAAATCAGAATAATTTCATTTTGTCAAAATATGACCAGTTTTAATAAAGGAAAAAATCATTCAATACTTTTTTTTTTCATAGTTGATCGCCATTTCCACGTTAACACCAAGAACAGACAAAGAAAGGCTGCATTCACTCACATCCATTCTCTAACTGTCATGTGTAATGCACTGAGATTAAAGCTCCCTACCTACAACCAGATGCCACAGACCTTTCCATGGTTCACCCCAGCCACTTCACATGTATTTCACAAAAAAAGGTACTATATGTAAGGCTACTTATAATCATGCAACTACAGTTCAAATCTTGGGCTAATTTTCTCTAACAGAGCCAACTTGAATGGTACTAAGGGCTACCAGACACAATTTTGAAAAGGGACCACCTAGGACCATCCATAAGCTAATTCAAAACTGGCACAGTAGTTTCACATAAGAGGACTTTTGTGAATGTTCAACATTATAGGCCTCATTTGCTTCATCAGCAAAAACTGGTAGAAACAAAAATTTTAGAGAAAAATCTGTTTTATGTTAAATAATTCAGTCTTTTACTTACTACTGAAACTGAGCCAATTCAGCCTGAAGACGAAAAGAGGTTATGGCTATTTGAGAAAGTTTCTAGTTATAGTTCTCCAACAGAAGCCATCTTAAATCAGGGTCACCAGACACAATTTCGAAAATGAACCACCCATGGTCCACAACTGCCAAGTCTGGGTCAACATGGTCCTGTAAATTCTGAGGAAATAGTCACAATATGAGAAGTCAAAGAAAGGAAAGGTTTTGGAATGACAGCCATCTTGGATGGTGCTTGAGGTTACAAATCATGATGTTGAAAAGGGACAACCCAAGGACCACTTGAATAGTTTTGAGGAAGAAGATTTAGATATAAAAAGCTAATGGATGGACTAGTTTTAGTAACAACAGCAATCTTGCTTCATGGCTGAGGTCACTGAACACAATTCTGAAGAGAAACCAACCATGGACCATCCCAGCTGTGTTTGGTTCACACACCTTGTAGTTTAAGAGAATGAATAGCAACAAGTTAAACAAAGGACAATGAATAACTACAGACAACAACCGACAAAATCTGAATCATCAGACACAATGATGAAAAGGGACCTCCCAAGGACCATCCCTGCCAAGTCTGTTCATACTGCTCTACTAGTTTCCAAGAAAAAGGCAAAAATGTGAAAAGATAATGGATGGATGATGTATCATGGATGACAACTCACACCATGTGAATAAAAGTTTACAAGGCCTTTGACCAGGTGAGCTAAAAATACTATACTCTGATTCTTTCAATCAAAAAGCATTGCTATTCATATCTGTCCACAAATCAATACTGAGGCTACATCAGGACTCAACAGAATATGGTGGTGGTAAGCTGTGTAAAACCTAAAGTAGCTGCCAAAGTCATGTACTTGCTGAAATGAGGCTGTGCTCAAGTACAAACACCTTTGTTTTGTCTTGGATATCCCTTATTTTCCATTATCAAAGTCCATTTAGCTAAACAACAGTCTGTCTGTGGCCTTATAAAAGCCATGTCAAATGATTCCTTCCTAAAATAAAATTGTTATATATAAAATGATCAACACCTCCATAATCACACACATTTTCCTATTCTTATATACATCTGATAAAAAATATTGTAAGTCTATCCTTTCCATTATAAGACAGAAAAAAAATCATGTTCATCTACTACCATAAAAGCATAAGCATGAGTTTCTCTACAAACTAAGCTTAAACAGAGACAGAAAAAAACACCATTCCAACTAACCATTGCTGCGTCTCCAACTTCTGGTCTGCAAGGGCCTTGGCAAGGGCCCTGTTGTTCACCTTCAGTTTCCGAAGCTTTAATTCATACACTGCGCTCATGTCATATCCTACAGCATAAAAGTAATTTACTGGCTACATGACATATTAAGCAAGATAGTACAAAGTAATGATTAGTATACAAAGAATTGATGTCAGCAAACAGTGAAAATGATGAAAGAAAGCTCTCTAAATATGCTATTTCAAAGAGCCTATAATCAATACGGGTTGAGCATCCCTAATCCGAAAATAAAAAATCTGAAACTTTTTCAGCGGTAACATGATGTAACAAGTGGAAAATTCCACACCTGACCTCACTTGCCCATGCTGGGCCCTGACACTCTGTTGGTGCCAGTTTGTTGCAAAACACTGTCACCGCCAGACTTACGTGCATTGCTCACTGCGTTTTTGTTTATTCTATGTACTGTGGTACAAAGATATTACTGAAAATGTCAGATAGGCCTGCAGATGATAAAACTCCAGTTGTTCATTCACTGACCATTCACTGGTTCTGAATCAAGGTGATCATGATAATAGAGATGATGAAGATGACTTTATTAACACTACAGAAAAAGTGCCTATGAATGACATGGTGAAAAATATATGATGGACTTACTGAACGACTAGAGCAGTGTGCATTCATAACAGAGCAAGAAATCATGTCAATTTATAAAATCAGAGAGAGACTTCTAAGACAAAAACCATTGTTAATGAGGTAGATGACTCTGGAGGAAACGTTTTAAAACACCATCCAGCAGAATGCCTCCTTATCCCTAAAGGACCCACTTCCTGATCCCTCAACTTCTGATGTTTCTTCTTCATGATGACATTACCAGTGATGTACCCTTCCCCTCAAGTTTCTCGGGCCATATGTGGTTCTAGTATCTATTGATGCATTTATCTTCCATTTTAAGGAGAGACCAAGTTTTTCTGATTAGTGCAAAACAATATTTTCATGTGAAATCTGAATTTCATCACCTAAAATCCCAAGTCTGAGCATAAAATGAGCAACACTGGTTATCATTTATTCATTTATTTATTTTGCTTTGTCGCTGTCTCCCGCGTTTGCGAGGTAGCGCAAGGAAACAGACGAAAGAAACTGCCCAACCTACCCCCATACACATGTATATACATACACGTCCACACCCGCAAATATACATACCCATACATCTCAATGTACACATATATATACACACACAGACATATACATATATACCCATACACACAATTCACACTGTCTGCCTTTATTCATTCCCACTGCCACCTCGCCACACATGGAATAACATCCCCCTCCCCCCTCATGTGTGCGAGGTAGCGCTAAGAAAAGACAACAAAGGCCCCATTCGTTCATACTCAGTCTCTAGCTGTCATGCAATAATGCCCGAAACCACAGCTCCCTTTCCACATCCAGGCCCCACACAACTTTCCATGGTTTACCCCAGACACTTCACATGCCCTGATTCAATCCACTGACAGCACGTCGACCCCGGTATACCACATCAATCAAATTCACTCTATTCCTTGCCCTCCTTTCACCCTCCTGCATGTTCAGGCCCCGATCACTCAAAATCTTTTTCACTCCATCTTTCCACCTCCAATTTGATCTCCCACTTCTACTCGTTCCCTCCACCTCCGACACATATATCCTCTTGGTCAATCTTTCCTCACTCATTCTCTCCATGTGACCAAACCATTTCAAAACACCCTCTTCTGCTCTCTCAACCACACTCTTCTTATTTCCACACATCTCTCTTACCCTTACATTACTTACTCGATCAAACCACCTCACACCACATATTGTCCTCAAACATCTCATTCCCAGCACATCCACCCTCCTGCACACAACTCTATCCATAGCCCACGCCTCGCAACCATACAACATTCTTGGAACCACTATTCCTTCAAACATAGCCATTTTTGCTTTCCAAGATAATGTTCTCGACTTCCACACATTCTTCAAGGCTCCCAGGATTTTCGCCCCCTCCCCCACCCTACGATTCGCTTCCGCTTCCATGGTTCCATCCGCTGCCAGATCCACTAACAGATATTGCATTGAAATTCTTTTCACAGTTAGTTTTCATTACATTTACAAATACCTGTAATTATCTTAAATGCTTATTTTTTTTCATATCTCAAATTAAACCTAAGAAATAAGATACAGTGTACTGTAACCTTCTAATATAAAAACCGCATCGTACGTGGAAAATAAAAACCCGCAGTTGTTTGTTGTTGTTAATGTTTAACAGCCAATACAAGTATTCTGCTGATGCTACTATGCTGCTTAATTACCCTAAACACATTATTTTTTCATTGAATTAATGGTATTTTCACACATTTTTACTATCATATACCTACATATGAATAAGGGTAAGAAAAGGATTGCTTATCAGTAGCATATAAACTCAAAGTCAGGATGAAGGTGATGCCAAAAAACCACAAATTGTCCACATAGCCGGCTGAGGTTGTGACACCTTAGCTTTGTGATTGTTCAGTGTAACTTACACACACTTTGTTTAATGTGCAAAATTGTCAAAAATATTGTATAAATTACCTTCAAGCTATGTGTATAAGGTATGAAACACAGAAGGATTTTGTGGTAAAACTTGGGTTCCATCCCCAAGATATCTCAATATGTATATGCAAATATCCCTGGGGATAGGGGAGAAAGAATACTTCCCACATATTCCCTGCGTGTCGTAGAAGGCGACTTAAAGGGGAGGGAGCGTGGGGCTGGAAATCCTCCCCTCTTGTCTTTTTTTTTTAATTTTCCAAAAGAAGGAACAGAGAAGGGGGCCAGGTGAGGATATTCCCTCAAAGGCCCAGTCCTCTGTTCTTAACGCTACCACGCTAGTGCGGGAAATGGCGAATAATTTGAAAGAAAAAGAAAGTATATGCAAATATTCCAAAATCTGTAACACTTCTGGTCCTAGGCATTTCAGATGAGGGATACTCAACCTGCACTATTAAACTTTTAGCATTTTGCCCTTTGATCATTTTAAAGTATGACACTACAAAAAATTTTGTTACAGAAATATGAAACAGGAGTGCAGCTTACACAGTATATAACTCATATATGTAACTGGTAATGTCAAAGAGATAAAAAAAATCATCATACACACATGAAACTAAAGAGGATCATCAAATAAACTGAGATCAACTACAAAACATGGACAACCATAGGAATTGGATTTATAATACAGATGTTCATAATATAAACAGAATGCCATCAAAGACCAGGGGACTATCACACAGACATGAGACCATCACATAGGCAGAAACTGTAGACCATGATAAAGAAAGGCAATTTCACTAAAACACAGAGACCATCTTACACAAATGGCCTATTGTATAGATGGGACTATCCTAGAATAGGATCATCAACTAAACAAGGCCTTTCACATGAAAAGTCTGCACAAGTATTTGTCTAAGTAAGAGCAACCATTAAAGGGAAAGGGACCCAACTGGACACTGCCGAATTTGGACCATCATAAAAAAGTAGCCAATACAGACAGAAGACCACTACATTATTGTCTATCCTTGACTACTGTTTCCCACTTTAGCAAAGTAGTGCCAGGAACAGACAAAGGCCACATCCATTCTCTATCATATGTATGCACCAAAACCATGGCTCCCTATCCACAACTGGGTCCTACTGACCTTTCCATGGTTTATCTCATACACTTGACATGCATTCAGTCCATCAACAACAGGTTGACTCCAGTATACCTCATCATTCCAATACCCTCTATCCTGTGTATACCTTTCACCTTCCTGCAAGTTTAGGACCCAGTTGCTCAAACTCTTTTTCCCCTCCATCCTTCCATGTCCTATTTGGTCTCACAATTCTCCTTCATCCTTCTACTTCTGACACATATATCCTCTTTGTCAACCTTTTCACATTAATTCTCTGCATATCTATTTATCTATTTATTATACTTTGTCGGTCTCCCGCATTAGCGAGGTAGCACAATGAAAAAGACGAAAGAATGGTCTAACCCACCCACATACACATGTATATACATACATGTCCACACACAGCACATACACATACCTCTTCATCTCAACGTATACATATATATGCACACACAGACATATACATATGTACACATGTACATAATTCATACTGTCTGCCCTTATTCATTCCCGTCACCACCCCACCACACATGAAATGACAGCCCCCTCCCCCCACATGTGCGCGAGGTAGCGCTAGGAAAAGACAACAGAGGCCCCACTCGTTCACATTCAGTCTCTAGCTGTCATGTATAATGCACCGAAACCACAGCTCCTTTTCCACATCTAGGCCCCACAAAACTTTCCATGGTTTACCCCAGACACTTCACATGCCCTGGTTCAATCCATTGACAGCACGTCGACCCCGGTATACCACATCATTCCAATTCACTCTATTCCTTGCATGCCTTTCAACCGCCTGCATATTCAGGCCCCGATCACTCAAAATCTTTTTCACTCCATCTTTCCACCTCCAATTTGGTCTCCCACTTCTCCTCGTTCCCTTCACCTCTGACACATATATCCTCTTTGTCAATCTTTCCTCACTCATTCTCTCCATGTGACCAAACCATTTCAAAACACCCTCTTCTGCTCTCTCAACCACACTCTTTTTATTACCACACACCTCTCTTACCCTTTCATTAATTACTCGATCAAACCACCTCACACCACACATTGTCCTCAAACATCTCATTTCCAGCAGATCCACCCTCCTGCGCACAACTCTATCTATAGCCCATGCCTTGCAACCATATAACATTGTTGGAACCACTATTCCTTCAAACATACCCATTTTTGCTTTCCAAGATAACGTTCTCGACTTCCACACATTTTTCAACGCTCCCAGAACTTTCGCCCCCTCCCTCACCCTATGATTCACTTCCGCTTCCATGGTTCCATCCGCTTCAAAATCCACTCCCAGATATCTAAAACACTTCACTTCCTCCAGTTTTTCTCCATTCAAACTCACCTCCCAATTGACTCGTCCCTCAACCCTATTGTATCTAATAACATTGCTCTTATTAACATTTATTCAGTCACCAGCTTCTGCAGTTTCTCACCCGAATCAGCCACCAGCGCTGTATCATTAGCGAACAACAACTGACTCACTTTCCAACCTCTCTCATCTACAACAGACTGCAAACTTGCCCCTCTTTCCAAAACTCTTGCATTCACCTCCCTAACAACCCCATCCATAAACAAATTAAACAACCATGGAGACATCCCACACCCCTGCCGCAAACCTACATTCACTGAGAACCAATCACTTTCCTCTCTTCCTACAAGTACATCCTCGATAAAAACTTTTCACTGCTTCTAACAACTTACCTCCCACACCATATATTCTTAATACCTTCCACAGAGCATCTCTATCAACTCTATCATATGCCTTCTATAGATCCATAATTGCTACATACAAATCCATCTGATTTTCTAAGTATTTCTCACATACATTTTTCAAAGCAAACACCTGATCCATATATCCTCTGCCACTTCTGAAACCACAATGCTCTTCCCCAATCTGATGCTCTGTACATGCCTTCAACCTCTCAATCAATACCCTCCCATATAATTTACCAGGAATACTCAACAAACTTATACCTCTGTAATTTGAGCACTCACTCTTAACCCCTTTGCCTTTGTACAATGGCATTATGCAAGCATTCCGCCAGTCCTCTGGCACGTCACCATGAGTCATACGTACATTACATAACCTTACCAACCAGTCAAATAGAGTCACCTCCGTTTTTAATAAATTCCACTGTAATACCATCCAAACCCGCTGCCTTGCCGGCTTTCATATTCCGCAAAGCTTTTACTACCTCTTCTCTGTTTAACAAATCATTTTCCCTAACCCCTTCACTTTGCACAACACCTCGACCAAAACACCCTATATCTGCCAATCTATCATCAAACACATTCAACAAACCATCAAAATACTCACTCCATCTCCTTCTCACATCACCACTACTTGTTATCACCTCCCCATTAGCCCCTTTCACTGATGTTCCCATTTGTTCCCTTGTCTTACACACTTTATTTACCTCCTTCCAAAACATCTTTGTATTCTCCCTAAAATTTAATGATACTCTCTCACCCCTACTCTCATTTGCCCTCTTTTTCACCTCTTGCACCTTTCTCTTGACCTCCTGCCTCTTTCTTTTATACATCTCCAAGTCATTTGCATTATTTCCCTACAAAAATTATCCAAATGCCTCTCTCTTCTCATTCACTAATAATCTTACTTCTTCATCCCACCACTCACTACCCTTTCTAATCTGCCCACCTCCAAATAGTCTCAGCACATGCTCTTCAGCTTTCTCAACCTTATTTTTTTTTATTACTACACCTCATTCTTCCCACTGCATTATTTACCTGATCAAACCATCTCACGCTACACGGTGTCCTCAAACATTTAATTTCCAACACATCTACCCTCTTCTGCATAACCTTATCAACATCCCAAGCCTCGCATCGACTTTTGCCCTCTAAGATAACGATCTCTCCCTCTACACATTCTCTAGTGATCCAAGAGCCTTCACCCCCCCCTCCCTCAACCACTCTATGACTCACTGCCACTTCCATCAATCCATTCACCACTAGTACATACATGTGGAAAATAAAAGACCCAACATCCTACATCAAAAACATTGGAATGTCATAAAGAAAGGGGACTATATAGACATAAAGGACCATCAAACTTAAAGTAGCCAATATAGGAACTTAGTAGCATACAAACTCATGTTAACAGGTTGAAGACCATATTAACTGCTGAGAACATCATACAGACTATAGACTGCAATAAAAAGCACTGGTTAAGATAAACAGACGACAATCCAATCGTACAGAGAAAAAAATACCTACCTATAGTTCCACTATTGGTTCACATACAGACAGGTGACCATTATACAAACTAGTGAGCCTTGAAAAGAAACTGGAAATCATTTACAGACAGATGACTGATGTATAAGTACACAATGGACAGCCTATGGATATATTGTATACAATGGGACCACACTGTATAGACAGTGAACCATCACAAAGAAGCAAGACAGTGCCACAAATCAGGAAACACCTTATATACAAGAAACCATTCTACAGACAAGGCCATTAAACAAGCATCAACCATGCACACAAGGGTAACTATCACACATAATAAATATAGATGAAGACAAAGTGTCATATCAGGAAAATAAATACATTATACAGGCAGGTATCATTATACAGATAATCCTCATGAACATACAAAGACCTTTATGGACATGGTATCTAAAAAGATAATGGAACATCATTCAAGCAGGAGAGATCATCATATGGAACATCATCAAACTGGAAAGACATCATACACATTAGATTTTTAAAAAGACGAGATAATCATAATGAAAAACCATTTTAAATTTGTGACTATTCAGACATGAATCCATAAAACAGACAGGAGGCAATTGCATCACCTAATGTTTCACCATATGCACAAAAATACTAATTAATTTACAGAGTTGTATGCCAAGATATTTACCTCTAGTTAATACATTTTTTTTTTTTTTTTTTTTTGCTTTGTCGCTGTCTCCCACGTTTGCGAGGTAGCGCAAGGAAACAGACGAAAGAAATGGCCCAACCCACCCCCATACACATGTATATACATACATCCACACACTCAAATATACATACCTACACAGCTTTCCATGGTTTACCCCAGACACTTCACATGCCCTGATTCAATCCACTGACAGCACGTCAACCCCGGTATACCACATCGATCCAATTCACTCTATTCCTTGCCCTCCTTTCACCCTCCTGCATGTTCAGGCCCCGATCACACAAAATCTTTTTCACTCCATCTTTCCACCTCCAATTTGGTCTCCCACTTCTCCTCGTTCCCTCCACCTCCGACACATATATCCTCTTGGTCAATCTTTCCTCACTCATTCTCTCCATGTGCCCAAACCATTTCAAAACACCCTCTTCTGCTCTCTCAACCACGCTCTTTTTATTTCCACACATCTCTCTTACCCTTACGTTACTTACTCGATCAAACCACCTCACACCACACATTGTCCTCAAACATCTCATTTCCAGCACATCCATCCTCCTGCGCACAACTCTATCCATAGCCCACGCCTCGCAACCATACAACATTATTGGAACCACTATTCCTTCAAACATACCCATTTTTGCTTTCCGAGATAATGTTCTCGACTTCCACACATTCTTCAAGGCTCCCAGAATTTTCACCCCCTCCCCCACCCTATGATCCACTTCTGCTTCCATGGTTCCATCTGCTGCCAGATCCACTCCCAGATATCTAAAACACTTTACTTCCTCCAGTTTTTCTCCATTCAAACTTACCTCCCAATTGACTTGACCCTCAACCCTACTGTACCTAATAACCTTGCTCTTATTCACATTTACTCTTAACTTTCTTCTTTCACACACTTTACCAAACTCAGTCACCAGCTTCTGCAGTTTCTCACATGAATCAGCCACCAGCGCTGTATCATCAGCGAACAACAACTGACTCACTTCCCAAGCTCTCTCATCCCCAACAGACTTCATACTTGCCCCTCTTTCCAAAACTCTTGCATTCACCTCCCTAACAACCCCATCCATAAACAAATTAAACAACCATGGAGACATCACACACCCCTGCCGCAAACCTACATTCACTGAGAACCAATCACTTTCCTCTCTTCCTACACATACACATGCCTTACATCCTCGATAAAAACTTTTCACTGCTTCTAACAACTTGCCTCCCACACCATATATTCTTAATACCTTCCACAGAGCATCTCTATCAACTCTATCATATGCCTTCTCCAGATCCATAAATGCTACATACAAATCCATTTGCTTTTCTAAGTATTTCTCACATACATTCTTCAAAGCAAACACCTGATCCACACATCCTCTACCACTTCTGAAACCACACTGCTCTTCCCCAATCTGATGCTCTGTACATGCCTTCACCCTCTCAATCAATACCCTCCCATATCATTTACCAGGAATACTCAACAAACTTATACCTCTGTAATTTGAGCACTCACTCTTATCCCCTTTGCCTTTGTACAATGGCACTATGCACGCATTCCGCCAATCCTCAGGCACCTCACCATGAGTCATGCATACATTAAATAACCTTACCAACCAGTCAATAATACAGTCACCCCCTTTTTTAATAAATTTCACTGCAATACCATCCAAACCTGCTGCCTTGCCGGCTTTCATCTTCCGCAAAGCTTTTACTACCTCTTCTCTGTTTACCAAATCATTTTCCCTAACCCTCTCACTTTGCACACCACCTCGACCAAAACACCCTATATCTGCCACTCTATCATCAAACACATTCAACAAACCTTCAAAATACTCACTCCATCTCCTTCTCACATCACCACTACTTGTTATCACCTCCCCATTTGCGCCCTTCACTGAAGTTCCCATTTGCTCCCTTGTATTACGCACTTTATTTACCTCCTTCCAGAACATCTTTTTATTCTCCCTAAAATTTAATGATACTCTCTCACCCCAACTCTCATTTGCCCTCTTTTTCACCTCTTGCACCTTTCTCTTGACCTCCTGTCTCTTTCTTTTATACATCTCCCACTCAATAAAAATACATATAAGTTATAAACTTGAACTAACCATTACTCAGCAATCCTGTGTACCTTAAAATGAAATAAAATTTGCCTAAATAATAAAATAATAAGCAAATGTATGCAACATTATCTCTAAAAATCTAACTAGTTTGTAGGCCCCACAGGGTGTTCTTACATTATAGATATGAAGTTCTAGACTTATCATCCCTCCAGTGTTAATCTCCACGTCACCTTCAGATGGGTTGCATTATGTATAACTATAAGATTTCTAACAAGCTGATAAGTTACAAGAATGCACCAAAAAGTCAGTTTTCCTAACTTATATGCAGATCTATAATCACATGACCCAAAATTTATTTTGTATACTGCCTTCATAAGGGGTACTTATGGTGTAAATATGGAGTTTCTAGCATATACCATTCTAGAGTTATTATCCTAACAAGAACGTGCAAAAAATATCAATTTACCTGGTTAATATGCAAATATAAGCAATTAAAACCCCCAGAATGTAATCAGTTCAGCATCTCTACAGGGACCCTTATTGTGTAAAAGTACAGCATTTCTAAAACTTACTGTCCTTGGGTTTTCATGGTAAAAAGAATATAAGTATGACATTTCTAAAACTAAGTCTTCATGGTAAAAAGAATATAAGTATGACATTTCTAAAACTACGTCTTTGAGTTTTCAAGCTAAAAAGAATATGAAAAATAGCATTCCTTAGTGACATGTAAACATAAAAATCAAGAGGACCAAACTCTATCAGCATGTTACCTCCACATGGTATGCCTATGGTACAATTATAAAGTTCCTGTCACATACTGATCATGCTATGAAGATTTTCCAATAAAATCAGTTTTTCCTAATAAATATAGAAATTTATCCAACTGCACCCCAAAAACTAACCAGTACATAAATTCTACAGAGGTTGCCTACGGGATTAGTATAAACTTTCTCACATATAATGTACATGAGTTATCAAGTCCACAAAAAATGATCAGGAAAAAACATTTTCTCTCATCAATATGCAAAATTAAGTACTTATGTGCCCTAAAATCTAAGTAAGTTCATCATCTGAGGAAGTATCTATAGTATTAAGTATGAACCTTCATACATGTACTGTTCTTGAATTACCATGCTAAAAAGAATTGAGAAAAGTATCAGTTTTTCCTGATATGAAAATATGGGCAAGTATGTGAGCCAAAATCTAATCAGCAAGTCACAGGGGTTAACCATGGTATAAGCATGAAACTTATTATAAATTGTTCTTGAGTTATCATGCATAGAATCTGCAAAAAATGCAGTTTTTCCTGATACTCAAATTTTTGCAGATATGTACTTCATAATCTAATCAGTTCATCAAGTCCACAGAGGGTATCTATAGCACAAGTATAATTTCTACAAATGTACTGCTCTTGATTCATTGTTCTTGGAAGAATATGTCCACAGACAGATTGACAGATACATGTAGGAAGTGATGACATAATGTCTTAAATACACTTTTGAAGTGGCAGGCCATCATATGCACAACGATCTATCATAGTGACAAGAACAAAGAAACAAAAATTTAAGTCATCATAGTGACAAGAACTTAATCTACAAGAGACTATCAAACATACAGAAGTACAAAAGTGACTGACCAACAAAGTGAAAGGGATTCAAAATACACATACAGTATTAGGGACTAGGAATCAATATAGACTCAGGACCACATACAACATTCAATTCCAAAACAGGCGCCAACATACAAAGGAGGAACCATCATGATAACAGATGCTTTAATACAATAAAACATCATACTAACTGGAGGGATGTCTGATCATTATCTTGTGGAGGCTAAGGTGAAGATTAGTATGGGTTTTCAGAAAAGAGGAGTGAATGTTGGGGTGAAGAAGGTGGTGAGAGTAAGTGAGCTTGGGAAGGAGACCTGTGTGGGGAAGTACCAGGAGAGACTGTGTACAGAATGGAAAAAGGTGAGAACAATGGAAGTAAGGGGAGTGGGGGAGGAATGGGATGTATTTAGGGAATCAGTGATGAATTGCGCAAAAGATGCTTGTGGCATGAGAAGAGTGGGAGGTGGGCTGTTTAGAAAGGGTAGTGAGTGGTGGGATGAAGAAGTAAGAGTATTAGTGAAAGAGAAGAGAGAGGCATTTGGACGATTTTTGCAGGGAAAAAATGCAATTGAGTGGGAGAAGTATAAAAGAAAGAGACAGGAGGTCAAGAGAAAGGTGCAAGAGGTGAAAAAAAGGGCAAATGAGAGTTGGGGTGAGAGACTATCAGTAAATTTTAGGGAGAATAAAAAGATGTTCTGGAAGGAGGTAAATAGGGTGCGTAAGACAAGGGAGCAAATGGGAACTTCAGTGAAGGGCGTAAATGGGGAGGTGATAACAAGTAGTGGTGATGTGAGAAGGAGATGGAATGAGTATTTTGAAGGTTTGTTGAATGTGTCTGATGACAGAGTGGCAGATATAGGGTGTTTTGGTCGAGGTGGTGTGCAAAGTGAGAGGGTTAGGGAAAATGATTTGGTAAACAGAGAAGAGGTAGTAAAAGCTTTGCGGAAGATGAAAGCCGGCAAGGCAGCAGGATTGGATGGTATTGCAGTGGAATTTATTAAAAAAGGGGGTGACTGTATTGTTGACTGGTTGGTAAGGTTATTTAATGTATGTATGACTCATGGTGAGGTGCCTGAGGATTGGCGGAATGCGTGCATAGTGCCATTGTACAAAGGCAAAGGGGATAAGAGTGAGTGCTCAAATTACAGAGGTATAAGTTTGTTGAGTATTCCTGGTAAATTATATGGGAGGGTACTGATTGAGAGGGTGAAGGCATGTACAGAGCATCAGATTGGGGAAGAGCAGTGCGGTTTCAGAAGTGGTAGAGGATGTGTGGATCAGGTGTTTGCTTTGAAGAATGTATGTGAGAAATACTTAGAAAAGCAAATGGATTTGTATGTAGCATTTATGGATCTGGAGAAGGCATATGATAGAGTTGATAGAGATGCTCTGTGGAAGGTATTAAGAATATATGGTGTGGGAGGCAAGTTGTTAGAAGCAGTGAAAAGTTTTTATCGAGGATGTAAGGCATGTGTACGTGTAGGAAGAGAGGAAAGTGATTGGTTCTCAGTGAATGTAGGTTTGCGGCAGGGGTGTGTGATGTCTCCATGGTTGTTTAATTTGTTTATGGATGGGGTTGTTAGGGAGGTAAATGCAAGAGTCCTGGAAAGAGGGGCAAGTATGAAGTCTGTTGGGGATGAGAGAGCTTGGGAAGTGAGTCAGTTGTTGTTCGCTGATGATACAGCGCTGGTGGCTGATTCATGTGAGAAACTGCAGAAGCTGGTGACTGAGTTTGGTAAAGTGTGTGGAAGAAGAAAGTTAAGAGTAAATGTGAATAAGAGCAAGGTTATTAGGTACAGTAGGGTTGAGGGTCAAGTCAATTGGGAGGTGAGTTTGAATGGAGAAAAACTGGAGGAAGTGAAGTGTTTTAGATATCTGGGAGTGGATCTGTCAGCGGATGGAACCATGGAAGCGGAAGTGGATCATAGGGTGGGGGAGGGGGCGAAAATTTTGGGAGCCTTGAAAAATGTGTGGAAGTCGAGAACATTATCTCGGAAAGCAAAAATGGGTATGTTTGAAGGAATAGTGGTTCCAACAATGCTGTATGGTTGCGAGGCGTGGGCTATGGATAGAGTTGTGCGCAGGAGGATGGATGTGCTGGAAATGAGATGTTTGAGGACAATGTGTGGTGTGAGGTGGTTTGATCGAGTAAGTAACGTAAGGGTAAGAGAGATGTGTGGAAATAAAAAGAGCGTGGTTGAGAGAGCAGAAGAGGGGGTTTTGAAATGGTTTGGGCACATGGAGAGAATGAGTGAGGAAAGATTGACCAAGAGGATATACGTGTCGGAGGTGGAGGGAACGAGGAGAAGAGGGAGACCAAATTGGAGGTGGAAAGATGGAGTGAAAAAGATTTTGTGTGATCGGGGCCTGAACATGCAGGAGGGTGAAAGGAGGGCAAGGAATAGAGTGAATTGGAGCGATGTGGTATACAGGGGTTGACGTGCTGTCAGTGGATTGAATCAAGGCATGTGAAGCATCTGGGGTAAACCATGGAAAGCTGTGTAGGTATGTATATTTGCGTGTGTGGACGTGTGTATGTACATGTGTATGGGGGGGGGGGGGTTGGGCCATTTCTTTCGTCTGTTTCCTTGCGCTACCTCGCAAATGCGGGAGACAGCGACAAAGTATAAAAAAAAAAAAAAAAAAAAAAAAAAAAATCATACTAACAGACAAAATTACACAGAAAGAGACTCTTACATACAAAGCCATGATCATAATGACAATGGTTATTATAAAGTAAGGAACAGCCACAAAAACGGTGAACATTATACAATCAAAGAACTGCCATCATATATAAACTGAACTATTCAACAGAGATCACTCAGTAAATGTAGCCGAGCTGTTCTGCTAACTGCAGAGTTGTGATATCAGCTAATATTGCTGCCATATCTTTGGTACTCACTACATTAAAAACAGCTTGTATTTGTACCTATGTGGCTGGTGACAAGATATGTTGTCTCACTTGATAGGTACACTAAACTGTAAGACCAGCTATATCCTCTGTAGTCATCCAATGATTATTCTGAAAGTGATGTCATCATCTGGTATCAATCTGGCCTTTATGTAAACATATAATGAACTCATTCAAACTCTTCTTACATAAATGAATGATGTAATCTAAAATTACAAAAAAAAAATCTATGCAAGGAGGGAGAGAGCAATAACCAAAGAAACAAGCCAGTGAAAGAGTTAAATAAAAAGTCCATTAAAGGAAAACAATCTTGTATTGTCTAACATAGAGATAAGAAACAACCAAACAGAAAGGGATCCACCATTCAAAGAAAAGCCATCATATTGGGCTATCACAGAAAGACCATAATATACAGAGTTCCATCATAAAAACTGAGATATGGATAAGGGATCATCAATCAGACATCAGACAATGAATGAGTAAAAAACCATTATCATGAGAGGATTTACTATTATGAAATAGACCATTTATACAAAACTGGACGACAATAAAATGAGAGAACATCAACTAACAAGCTTGGCTTATCAAAGATGCAGAAGACCATCATTCAGTGAGGCAGCAATATATATACAGATCATCAGAATGACAGGGGTCCGTCAAATAAACACAGTCCATTATGAAGATATAGCTAATTATAAACAGTACATGTGTATTCCATCAAAGAGATGGAAGGAAATTCATACCCACAGTGGACCCTCTTAAACACAAAACTATTACATAGATAAAGGTTATCAAACTGACAATGAAACACCACAAAGATAATGTTATAAGGTGGGTTATGTAAACAAATAACAGTGAGACGAGGCAAAATTGCACTGTGCATTGTATAGATGGATAATTATCATAGTCAAGGATCATCACACAGATTGGGCACTACCATAGAGAGGAGTCATCATATATTCTTCATTATATATTCTGGGGATCATCAATCAAACAGGAAGCTATCATTTAAACCATGGACTAATGCAAACTTCCTTTCTTCTACAAAAATCATATGAATGCTGAAGCTGATGATAAACCACTGCATTCCTCTACTTTTTTTTAAATTCCCTCTATCTTCTCTTAATTGATCCACATCTTGTATATCATAATTGTTTTCATAAACCTAGATTAGGACATAATTTCCCAGTGAGGCAGATGTAATCCAGTCGAGATTAACACTCCTAAAACCCAATTTCTTCCAATTCCAAAGATTCATAACTTTCCCATTCTCTTTACCTATATGGTATAGCTGTGAGAGTTCCTGGCAGTGATGGATTCACAGGCTACCCATGGGCAAGCACATAGATTCCAATCCTGATTGCAGCAATCGGTCCAGTCAGTAAGCTATCATGTAGGATATGGGCTAACACAGACTTTCATTCTTCATCAAGTAACTATATGTATAATACTGCATTCCTCCACGTCTTTTAAATCTCCTCCATCTTCTCTTAACTGATCTAAATCTTTTCATAACTACCTCTATAAACTTGGAATAGAAAAGAATGTCCCTGTGGGACACGTAATCTAGTGAAGGTGAACACTTATAACACCCAAAATCTTTCAATTTCTCCTTCTAAGATCAATAAGTTTTCCATCCTCTTTACCTCCATAATGTAGCAGTTAGCGCTCCTTACTGTGACACATTCACAGGCCACCCAAGGACAAGCACTTAGATTCCAATCCTTGTTGAGGCAGTCGGTCCACAGTCAGTATAGATGTTCATCCACCCCTAGAGGGTGGTAGATAAAATGGGTACCTGGCTTGGGATAGGGTGATTTGGAAAGAGGGGCAAGTATGCAGTCTGCTGTGGATGAGAGAGCTTGGGAAGTGAGTCAGTTGTTGTTTGCTGATGATACAGCGCTGGTGGCTGATTCATGTAAGAAACTGCAGAAGCTGGTGACTGAGTTTGGTAAAGTGTGTGAAAGAAGAAAGTGGAGAGTAAATGTGAATAAGAGCAAGGTTATTAGGTACAGTAGGGTTGAGGGTCAAGTCAATTGGGAGGTAAGTCTGAATGGAGAAAAACTGGAGGAAGTGAAGTGTTTTAGATATCTGGGAGTGGATTTGGCAGTGGATGGAACCATGGAAGTGGAAGTGAATCATAGGGTGGGGGAGGGGGTGAAAATTCTGGGAGCCTTGAAGAATGTGTGGAAGTCGAGAACATTATCTCGGAAAGCAAAAATGGGTATGTTTGAAGGAATAGTGGTTCTAACAATGTTATATGGTTGCGAGGCGTGGGCTATGGATAGAGTTGTGCAGAGGAGGGTGGATGTGCTGGAAATGAGATGTTTGAGGACAATATGTGGTGTGAGATGGTTTGATCGAGTAAGTAATAATAGGGTAAGAGAGATGTGTGGTAACAAAAAGAGAGTGGTTGAGAGAGCAGAAGAGGGTGTTTTGAAATGGTTTGGTCACATGGAGAGAATGAGGGAGGAAAGATTGACAAAGAGGATATATGTGTCAGAGGTGGAGGGAATGAGGAGAAGTGGGAGACCAAATTGGAGGTGGAAAGATGGAGTGAAAAAGATTTTGAGTGATCGGGGCCTGAACATGCAGGAGGGTGAAGGCGTGCAAGGAATAGAGTGAATTGGAACGATGTGGTATACCGGGGTCGACGTGCTGTCAATGGATTGAACCAGGGCATGTGAAGCATCTGGGGTAAACCATGGAAAGTTCTGTGGGGCCTGGATGTGGAACGGGAGCTGTGGTTTCAGTGCATTATTACATGACAGCTAGAGACTGAGTTTGAACAAATGGAGCCTTTGTTGTCTTTCCTAGTGCTACCTCGCGCACATGAGGGGGGAGGGGGTTGTTATTCCATGTGTGGCGAGTTGGCGATGGGAATGAATAAAGGCAGACAGTATGAATTATGTACATGTGTATATGTGTATATGTCTGCATGTGTATATATATATATATATGTATACGTTGAGATGTATAGGTATGTATATTTGCGTGTGTGGATGTGTATGTATATACATGTGTATGTGGGTGGGTTGGGCCATTCTTTTGTCTGTTTCCTTGCGCTACCTCACTAATGCGGGAGACAGTGACAAAGCAAAATAAATAAATAAATAAATAGCATATTATCATTATTATATTCAATCACTGTTTCCCGCGTCACTGAGGTAGCGATATACTGGGTATCGATGTACTGTCAATGGACTGAACCAGGGCATGTAAAACATCTGCGGCCAAACTATGGAAAGGTCTGTGGGGCCTGGATGTGGATAGGGAGCTGTGGTTTCGGCACATAACACAACAGCTAGAGACTGAGTGTGAATGAATGTGGCCTTTTTTGTCTGTTTTCCAGGCACTACTTTGCTGAATCAGGGAGAAGCAATGTTGTTTCCTGTGGGACTGGGTAGTGACAGGAAAACATGAAGGCAAGAAAGTGTGAATATGCACGTGAATATACGTATAATATATATCTGCGTATGTACATGTTGATATGTATATGTACATGTATGACCGTATATATATACTATTTATTTATTTATTTTGCTTTGTCGCTGTCTCCCGCGTTAGCGAGGTAGCACAAGGAAACAGACGAAAGAGTGGCCCAACCCACCCACATACACATGTATATACATACACATCCACACACGCAAATATACATACCTATACATCTCAATGTATACTTATATATACACACACAGACATATACATATATAAACATGTACATAATTCATCCTGTCTGACTTTATCAATTCCCATCGCCACCCCGCCACACACGAAATAACAACGCCCTCCCCCCCTCATCTGTGCGAAGTACCACTAGGAAAAGACAACAAAGGCCACATTCGTTCAAACTCAGTCTCTAGCTGTCATGTACTAATGCACCAAAACCACAGATCCCTTACCACATCCAGGCCCCACACAACTTTCCATGGTTTACCTCAGACGCTTCACATGCCCTGGTTCAATCCATTGACAGCATGTCGACCCCGGTATACCACAATTCACTCTATTCCTTGAACGCCTTTCACTCTCCTGCATGTTAAGGCCCCGATCACACATAACCTTTTTCACTCCATCTTTCAACCTCCAATTTGGTCTCACACTTCTCGTTCACTCCATCTCTGACACATATATCCTCTTTGTCAATCTTTCCTCACTCAATCTCTCCATGTGACCAAACCATTTCAAAACACCCTCTTCTGCTCTCTCAACCACACTCTTTTTATTATCACACATCTCTCTTACCCTTTCATTACTTACTCAATCAAACCACCTCACACCACATATTGTCCTCAAACATCTCATTTCCAGTACATCCACCCTCCTCCATACAACTCTATCTATAGCCCACACCTCGCAACCATATAACATTGATGGAACCACTCTTCCTTAAAACATACCCATTTTTGCTGTCCAAGATAACGTTCTCAACTTCCACACATTTTTAAATGCTCCCAGAACTTTCGCCCCCTCCCCCACCCTATGATTCACTTCCGCTTCCATGGTTCCATCCACTGCCAAATCTACTCCCAGATATCTAAAACACTTCACTTCCTCCAGTTTTTCTCCATTCAAACTTACCTCCCAGTTGACTTATCCCTCAACCCTACTGTACCTAATAACTTTGCTCTTATTCATATTTACTCTCAGCTTTCATCTTTCACACACTTTACCAAACTCTGTCACCAGCTTCTGCAGTTTCTCACCCGAATCAGCCACAAGCGTTATATCACCAGTGAACAACAACTCACTCACTTCCCAAGCTCTCTCATCCACAACAGACTGCATACTAGCCCCTCTTTCCAAAACTCTTGCATTCACCTCCCTAACAACCCCATCCATAAACAAATTAAACAACCATGGAGACATCACGCACCCTTGCTGCAAACCAATATTCACTTAGAACCAATCACTTTTCTCTCTTCCTACACATGCACATGCCTTACATCCTCGATAAAAACTTTTCACTGCTTCTAACAACTTGCCTCCCACACCATATATTCTTAATACCTTCTTACCTTCCACACAGCATCTCTATCAACTCTATCATATGCCTTCTCCAGATCCATAAATGCTACATAGAAATCCATTTGCTTTTCTAAGTATTTCTAACATACATTTTTCAAAGCAAACACCTGATCCACACATCCTCTACCACTTCTGAAACCACACTACTCTTCCCCAATCTGATGTTTTGTACATGCCTTTACCCTCTCAATCAAAAATACCCTCCCATACAATTTCCCATGAATACTCAATAAACTTATACCTCTGTAATCTGAGCACTCACTCTTATCCCCTTTGCCTTTGTACAATGGCACTATGCAAGCATTCCAACAGTCATCAGGTACCTCACCATGAGTCATACGTAAATTAAATATCCTTACGAACCAGTCAACAACACAGTCATCCCCCTTTTTAATAAATTCTACTGCAACACCTCTAATCCTCTCACTTTGCACACCACCTCAAACAAAACACCCTATGTATACCACTCTATCATCAAACATTCAAGAAACCTTCAAAATACTCAATCCGTCTCCTTCTCACATCAACACTACTTGCTATCACCTCCCCATTAGCCCCCTTCACTGATATTCCCATTTGTTCCCTTGTCTTACGCACTTTATTTACCTCCTTCCAAAACATCTTTTTATTCTCCCACACCAACTCTCATTTGCCCTCTTTTTTGCCTCTTGCAACTTTCTCTTGACATCCTGCCTCTTTCTCTACACATCTCCCAGTCATTTACATTATTTCTCTGCAAAAATCGTCCAAATGCCTCTCTCTTCTCTTTCACTAATAATCTTACTTCTTCATCCCACCACTCAATGCCCTTTCTAATCTGCCCACCTCCCATGCTTCTCATGCCACAAGCATCTTTTGCACAAACCATCACTGGTTCCCTAAACACATCCCACTCCTCCCCACTCCCCTTATGTCCTTTCTTCTCACCTTTTTCCATTCTCTACTCAGTCTCTCCTGGTACTTCCTCACACAAGTCTCCTTCCCAAGCTCACTTACTCTCACCACTCTCTTCACCCCAACATTCTCACTTCTTTTCTGAAAACCTCTACACTTCTTCACCTTCGCCTCCACAAGATAATGATCAGACATCCCTCCAGTTGCACCTCTCAGCACATTAACATCGAAAAGTCTCTCTTTCGTGCGCATATCAATTAACACGTAATCCAATAACGCTCTCGGGCCATCTCTCCTACTTACGTATATTTATGTATATCTCTCTTTTTAAACCAGGTATTCCCAATCACCAGTCCTTTTTCAGCACATAAATCTACAAGCTCTTCACCATTTCCATTTACAACACTGAACACCTCATGTACACCAATCACTCCCTCAACTGCCACATTACTCACCATTGCATTCAAATCACCCATCACTATAACCCAGTCTCGTACATCAAAACTATTAACACACTCACTCAGCTGCTCCCAAAACACTTCCCTTTCATGATCTTTCTTCTCATGCCCAGGTGCATATGCACCAATAATCACCCATCTCTCTCCATCCACTTTCAGGTTTACCCATATCAATCTACAGTTTACTTTCTCGCAATCTATCACATACTCCCACCAATCCTGTTTCAAGAGTAGTGCTAATCCTTCCCTTGCTCTTGTCCTTTCACTAAACCCTCACTTTACTCCTAAGACATTCCCAAACCACTCTTCCCCTTTATCCTTGAGCTTTGTTTCACTCAGAGCCAAAACATCCAGGTTCCTTTCCTCAAACATACTATCTATCTCTCCTTTTTTCTCATCTTGGTTACATGCACACACATTTAGACACCCCAATCTGAGCCTTCGAGGAGGATGAGCACTCCCCGCATGACTCCTTCTTCTGTTTCCCCATTTAGAAAGTTTAAATACAGGGAGGGGAGGGTTTCTAGCCCCCCCCCCAAGGTCCCGTCCCCTTTAGTCGCCTTCTACGACTAAATAGATATATATATGTTTATGGATGGGGTTGTTAGGGAGGTGAATGCAAGAGTTTTGGAAAGAGGGGCAAGTATGAAGTCTGTTGTGGATGAGAGACCTTGGGAAGTGAGTCAGTTGTTGTTCGGTGATGATACAGCGCTGGTGGGTGATTCATGTGAGAAACTGCAGAAGCTGGTGACTGAGTTTGGTAAAGTGTGCGAAAGAAGAAAGTTAAGATTAAATGTGAATAAGAGCAAGGTTATTAGGTACAGTAGGGTTGAGGGTCAAGTCAATTGGGAGGTAAGTTTGAAAGGAGAAAAACTGGAGGAAGTAAAGTGTTTTAGATATCTGGGAGTGGATCTGGCAGCAGATGGAACCATGGAAGCAGAAGTGAATCATAGGGTGGGGGAGGGGACAAAAATCCTGGGAGCCTTGAAGAATGTGTGGAAGTTGAGAACATTATCTCGGAAAGCAAAAATGGGTATGTTTGAAGGAATAGTGGTTCCAACAATGTTGTATGGTTGCGAGGCGTAGGCTATGGATAGAGTTGTGCGCAGGAGGGTGGATGTGCTGGAAATGAGATGTTTGAGGACAATATGTGGTGTGAGGTGGTTTGATCGAGTAAGTAATGTAAGGGTAAGAGAGATGTGTGGAAATAAAAAGAGCGTGGCTGAGGGAGCAGAAGAGGGTGTTTTGAAATGGTTTGGTCACATGGAGAGAATGAGTGAGGAAAGATTGACAAAGAGGATATATGTGTCGGAGGTGGAGGGAACAAGGAGAAGTGGGAGACTAAATTGGAGGTGGAAAGATGGAGTGAAAAAGATTTTGTGTGATCGGGGCCTGAACATGCAGGAGGGTGAAAGGAGGGCAAGGAATAGAGTGATTTGGATCGATGTGGTATACCGGGGTTGACGTGCTGTCAGTGGATTGAATCAGGGCATGTGAAGCGTCTGGGGTAAACCATGAAAAGTTGTGTGGGGCCTGGATGTGGAAAGGGAGCTGTGGTTTCGGGCATTATTGCATGACAGCTAGAGACTGAGTGTGAACGAATGGGGCCTTTGTTGTCTTTTCCTAGTGCTACCTCGCACACATGAGGGGGGAGGGGGATGGTATTCCATGTGTGGTGAGGTGGCGATGGGAATGAATAAAGGCAGACAGTGTGAATTGTGTGCATGCGTATATATGTATGTGTCTGTGTGTGTATATATATGTGTACATTGAGATGTATAGGTATGTATATTTGCGTGTGTGGACGTGTATGTATATACATTGTGTATGGGGGTGGGTTGGGCCATTTCTTTCATCTGTTTCCTTGCGCTACCTCGCAAACGCGGGAGACAGCGACAAAGCAAAATAAATAAAATATAAATAAATATATATTGGAAAGGATCACAATTTTGCGCGTGATCAAGATATTCCTATGAGTCCACGGGGAAAATGAAACATGAAAAGTTCCCAAGTGCACTTTCGTGTAATAATCACATCATCAGGGGAGACACAAGAGAGAAATATAACAGTCAGTTGATAAACATCAAGGAGACGAAGCTAGGACGCCATTTGGTAACGAGCGTTCATAAAGTTATCATTTTATAAATCTTATCAACAATAAAGTTATCTAATTTGTATAGACCATCACTAACATTAAGATTATAATTCTTTGTGAGTTTAATAATAGAAGATTCAATGATATTTCTCTTGGTAATAGAGTTAGAGTTAATAACTGGGATGGTGTTACTCCAGTCAATACAATGATCATAGTTTTTAACATGATTAAAGAAGGCATTTGATTCTTGTCCCATTCTTATACTATATTTATGTTACTTAAGTCTAACAGATAGATCCTTACCAGTCTGACCAACATAAAATTTATCAGAGTTTCCACAAGGAACTTTATACATGCAACCAAGAGAATTTTCTGGTGAATTCCTGATTAAGAAATTCTTTATAGTATTATTGTTGCGAAAGGCAACATTTACATTAAAGGATTCAATAACAATTTTAATAATAATTTCACTTTGCTTCCCATATATATATATATATATATATATATATATATATATATATATATATATATATATATATATATATACATATATATATATATATATCATTATATATATATACATATATTATTATATTATTATTATTTTGCTTTGTCGCTGTCTCCCGCGTTTGCAAGGTAGCGCAAGGAAACAGATGAAAGAAATGGCCCAACCCACCCCCATACACAATGTATATACATAAACGTCCACACATGCAAATATACATACCTATACACCTTAATGTACACATATATATACACACACAGACATACATATATACCCATGCACACAATTCACACTGTCTGCCTTTATTCATTCCCATCGCCACCTCGCCACATATGGAATACCATCCCCCTCCCCCCTCAGGTGTGCGAGGTAGCACTAGGAAAAGACAACAAAGGCCCCATTCGTTCACACTCAGTCTCTAGCTGTCATGCAATAATGGCCGAAACCACAGCTCCCTTTCCACAATCAGGCCCCACACAACTTTCTATGGTTTACCCCAGACGCTTCACATGCCCTGATTCAATCCAGTGACAGCACGTCAACCCTGGTATACCACATCGATCCAATTCACTCTATTCCTTGCCCGCCTTTCACCCTCCTGCATGTTCAGGCCCCGATCACACAAAATCTTTTTCACTCCATCTTTCCACCTCCAATTTGGTCTCCCACTTCTCCTTGTTCCCTCCACCTCCGACACATATATCCTCTTGGTCAATCTTTCCTCACTCATTCTCTCCATGTGCCCAAACCATTTCAAAACACCCTCTTCTGCTCTTTCAACCACGCTCTTTTTATTTCCACACATCTCTCTTACCCTTACATTACTTACTCGATCAAACCACCTCACACCACATATTGTCCTCAAACATCTCATTTCCAGCATATCCACCCTCCTGCGCACAACTCTATCCATAGCCCATGCCTCGCAATCATACAACATTGTTGGAACCACTATTCCTTCAAACATACCCATTTTTGCTTTCCGAGATAATGTTCTCGACTTCCACACATTCTTCAAGGCTCCCAGGATTTTCGCCCCCTCCCCACCCTATGATCCACTTCCGCTTCCATGGTTCCATCCGCTGCCAGATCCACTCCCAGATATCTAAAACACTTTACTTCCTCCAGTTTTTCTCCATTCAAACTTACCTCCCAATTGACTTGACCCTCAACACTACTGTACCTAATAACCTTGCTCTTATTCACATTTACTCTTAACTTTCTTCTTTCACACACTTTACCAAACTCAGTCACCAGCTTCTACAGTTTCTCACATGAATCACCTACCAGCGCTGTATCATCAGCGAACAACAACTGACTCACTTCCCAAGGTCTCTCATCTACAACAGACTTCATACTTGCCCCTCTTTCCAAAACTCTTGCATTCACCTCCCAAATGATCCCATCCATAAACAAATCAAACAACCATGGAGACATCACACACCCCTGCCGCAAACCTACATTCACATATATATATAAAACAACGCCCTCCCCCCTCATGTGTGCGAGGTAGCACTAGGAAAAGACAACAAAGGCCACATACTTTCACACTCAGTCTCTAGCTGTCATGTAATAACCCACTGAAACCACAGCTCCCTTTTCAAAATACACTCTTCTGCTCTCTCAACTACACTCTTCTTATTACCACATATCTCTCTTACCCTATTATCAATTACTTGATCAAACCACCTAACACCACATATTGTCCTCAAACATCTCATTTCCAGCACATCCATCCTCCTCCGCACAACTCTATCTATAGCCCATGCCTCGCAACCATATAACATTGTTGGAACCACTATTCCTTCAAACATACCCATTTTTGCTTTCTGAGATAACGTTCTTGACTTCCATACATTCTTCAACACTCCCAGAACTTTCACCCCCTGCCCCACACTATGATTCACTTCTGCTTCGATGGTTCCATCCCCTGCCAAATCCACTCCCAGATATCTAAAACACTTTACTTCCTCCAGTTTTTCTCCATTCAAACTTACCTCCCAATTGACTTGTCCTTCAACCCTATTGTACCTAATAACCTTGCTCTTATTCACATTTACTCTTAGCTTTCTTCTTTCACACACTTTACCAAACTCAGTCACCATCTTCTGCAGTTTCTCACATGAATCACCCACCAGTGCTGTATCATCAGCGAACAACAACTGACTCATTTCCCAAGCTCTCTCATCCACAACAGACTTCATACTTGCCCCTCTTTCCAAAACTCTTGCATTCACCTCCCTAACAACCCCATCCATAAACAAATTAAACAACCATGGAGACATCACACACCTCTGCCGCAAACTTACATAGATATTCTACCTATCTATATCTCTTATGCTCGTTCCCTCCATGAACTCCCATAAAGGGGTGGCTATGGCAAAAGGTTCTCCACTTCTCTCTGTCCTTACATACCTCCTTTGCATACATCATTCCGTGCATTCTTCCACAATTTCTCTCCCTCCAGTATTCCTCCACCCTATTTGCCTATGTCACAGGTGGTCTTCCTCTCACACCAACACCTTTAATTATACTATCATACATTCTCCTTGTAAACTCCCAGTCTTGCACATGCCTAAGCCACCTCAAAGTATTACGTTTCACCCATTCTACATCTTCACAATTCATTCCTTTTGCATTTCCTGCTATACCACATTTCTCATACACCTCTTCATTTCTTTCTTCATCCCATCTAGTCACACCACATTCTCTTCTCAAATAGCTCCTTTCCACATCTTGGCTTCTTGACCAGTGACTCATTCCATGACCATGTTTCTGCTGCATAGGTCTTGCTATCCCTTAATCCTCTCTTAACGTCCATTCTTATACTTCTACCCTTCATTATTCTAGTAAGGGACTCAATGATTCTTCTACTGTGTACTGCTCTCTCCCTTACCTCTTCTTCCATATCACCAAACTTAACTAAGAGAGAGCCTAAACGCTTAAATTCTCTCACTTCTTCCACTATTTCTCCCCCATATCCAAAGCACAATTTAGTATACTTTCTTGTTTCACTCTATATGGTTTTACAAATTCTATATTTCCACTCTCTTTCCTTTCAAACACCATTACCTTACTATCACTTGCATTTACCTTCAATCGCCTACGATTACACACATTAAAAAACACACTTACACCCTTCTGGAACTCCTCTTCACTCTAAGCAAACAATACAGTATCACCTACAAACAGACTTGCCAATATCCATCATATCTCACCACCATACTCTATCTCTGTACCCAATTTCCAGTCTTGCTTTCATCTCTTTTATCACTCCATCCATCCATATATCAAAAAGCTCTGGTGACATCACACAACCCTACCTTACACCTATATATATATATTACCTATATTCATATCTTTTCATATACACACATATATACACATACACATACATATGTATACATAACATATACACATATATACACACACATAAATACACATAAATATATACACATGTACATATTCATACTTGCATGTCTTCATCCATTCCCAGCGCCACCCCATCCCACAGGATACAGCCTTATCACCCCTGCGTTAGCAAGGGAGCGCTAGGAAAACAGACAAAAAAGGCCACATTCGGTCACACTCAATCTCTAGCTGTCATATGTAATGCACCAAAACCACAGCTCCCTAACCACAACCAGGTCCGACAGACCTTTCCATGATTTACCCTGGGTGCTTTACATGCTCAGGATCAGTCCACAGACAATAAATCAACCCAAGTATACCACATCGTTCCAATTCTCTTTATCCCATGCATACTTTTCACCCTCCAGCATGTTCAGGCCCCAATTGCTCAAAATTTTTTCACTCTATCTTTCCATCTCCAATCTAGTCTCCCTGTTCTCTTTGTTACCTCCACTTCTGACACTTATATCCTCTTTGTCAACTTTTCCTCACTCATTCTCACCACATGTCCAAACCATTTCAATGCACCTTCTTCAGCTCAGTGAACCACACTCTTTTCATTACCACACTTCTCTCTTACCTTTTCATTACTTACATGATGAAGCCACTTCAAACCACATATTGTTCTCAAATGTATAGTTTCCAGCACATCCACCCTCCTCCCACAGCCTTATCTAAGCCCATGCCTCGAATCCATTTAATACTGTCAGACTACTATACCTCCATACATAACCATTTTTGCCCTTCCAGATAATATTTTCTCTCTACACACATTCTTCAGTACTCCCAGAGTCCTCGCCCACTCACCCACCGTATGACTTACTTCCTCTTCCACAGCTACATACGCTGCCTTGTCCACTCCCAAGTATCTAAAAATATTTCACTTCCCAAATTTTCTCCATTCAACCTAACACCCCAACTTGCCTGTCCTTAAACCCTGCTTGCTATAAACCTAATAACCTTGCATTTATTCACATTTACTGTAAAACCTATTTCTTTCCCTGCCCTACTAAACAAACTGTCAAATTCCTCATGTTCTCCATGATTTTATAACTGCTATGTCTTAATCCTTAGTAAAAGGCAGGATTCCAACTTCCTAAAATCTCTCAGAATCTACTTAAACCTCCTTACTTCTTTAATCTCTTTAGTCCTTTCATTAAGCTTCAATTAAAGCCTACATTTCAAGAAGACTTTTGTCTGTGAGAAACTTTCAACTTGAAAAAAAAGACAACAGGGTCTGTCATGCAAAACTATCATATAATGAGACACCACCATCCAAACAACAAGCCATAATTCATAAAAAGACTGGGAGAGGGCACCATCATGGGGAGAGGCTATCATAAAGACAAGATCAATCACACAGACAGCAGACCATTCTAAAAACAAGTAACCATCACACAAACAGGGGAACATCAAATTGACAGAAACCATCACATAGATGAAGGGCAATCCCACTTAATGAAGATTAAGATAAAATCAGAGCCACACACAAGCAGGGGCAGGTATACAACATACCATCATGTAATGAGAAAAAATCAGAACTGGACCGCCATATACTGTACATAAGAACATAAAACACACAGTAAGCCATCAGCTAAAATATAGGCATTATATACACATAAAAAAATCAAATAAACAATAACAAATGTATCAGTAATGGATATAAAAATACATGCCGTTAGTGTATATTGGGGTGGTGAGTAAACACGGGAAAGCATAACCCAAAGTATTAGAAGTATAAAACTCAGAATCTCTCCGTGTTAATTCACCACCCCAATTTACACATTTGTCTTAACATGGGAAAGCACAACCCAAAATGTTAGAAGTATAAAACTCAGAATCTCTCCGTGTTAATTCACCACCCCAATTTACACATTTGTCTTAACGAATAATTCACATGCCAGAAGTACTTTTCAAATAACTAAAACCAAACACTTTGCATAATAAACAAACATATAGCATTATAAACAAACATATAGGTGGTTCTTCCATAAGCATAATTCTTAATAATGTAGTTGTAAACCATAATTAAATTAAAAACAAACTACTCTTTGAAAAGGTGCTATAGTTTCTTGAATATTCTTATAAAATAACTGCAAAATATTGTAACACTACATTGTTTAACATCACAACATAACTACTCAATGCACCATAATCTAAAAACAGAATAATGCATTTCTTTTTCAAACCTTTTAATGGACTGAGAATAATCAAACAAGTCAATTCTATTTAGATTAAACTGCCACTTAATCTTGGGCTTTAATAAGGAAGGAAGAGAATCAGCAAAACAATATCTGATGAAGAGAGAAAAATCAAGGAATGAATTAATATGATACTGTCTTTACCTGTGGAGGGCCATCCACTGCAATGGGTGAAGCATCTCTGCATTTTCCTTTTCTTAAGTTTTTCTAGGAGTCTCTTTTTCCTTGCACTGGACATTTCTGTTTCCTTTTCCTCCTCCTTCTCCTCCTTCCAACCACCAGCCTCCTCCTCTTGCTGCATTGTTTGTTTCATGAGTGCAATTCTTTAAAAACAGAAGAGGCATTTTTTATCTCAGTTCTTTGTCATAAAAGGGGGATATATAAATCTACAGTTATTAAAACAAGTATAACAACCCTACTTCATGTGAATACAATTACGTTATCTAGAGAGCAAACCCAACAAACATGAATATTTCCAGTACATAAACAATTTAGTGCTTGTTGAGTAAGTATGGCATGTACATGTTTTATCATTATGTTAATTGGGAGAGAGGGGAGGAATTTGATAGTATTGGTTATTGATATTTGTGACAGGGTGCTAGACCTGAGAAAGTTTCTCCTCAAGGAGGTTTTTGAAATTCCTCAACAATCTTGTCAAACCATACTTGATATATACATCAAGGTTCAGTCTTGTGGATGTTGGCTTACCTCCTGTGAGGGGAAGGGGTGCTATTATGTTACAAGATAACTTTAAAGTATGGTTGTGGTGATCTTTTTTCCTTGGTAAGGAAATTTTTCTGTAACTCTCTGCCCATGCTGTTGTGGTCTCACAGTTTATGGGGTAAAATGGACCTTAGAGAGAAAAGTGAGTTAGAAAAAAAAAAAAAAAAAAAAGGAAAGCTTTCTCTCTGGGGCTGTTGCACCAGCAAATTTTCTGATTGTTTTTCCTACCTTACCTATCCAACCCTTTTGAAAAACCTCTCTCTTAACTGATGGTAGTCAACACTGGGTGAATTTTATGCTGTACTGTCTTTATTAGTGACTAACAAGACATGGGTATATGTGCTCCAATCAAAGCCATTTAGAGTGACAATAAAATTAAGAATAAAGGAATGAAGAAATAAATCAGAACACAGCAAGTGAGCAAGTGTTTGTAGACCTGACTATTAAGAGTAGAATGATGATAGGAGTAGGGTAAGGGGTAAGACGTAAGAAGGAAGAGAATTCCATGGCTTCATCATTCAAGGAAAGATGCATCATTATGGTCAATCCTTGTGTGGTCTGTTTCCAGAGAGAAACTATGGGAAGCAGCAACCAAACCTCAAGGGCAGGGACATATGGAGATAACTAAGAAGATCAGGGGCCAAAATAATACTTGTAAAATAGGGAGAGGACAGACTGAAAGGGAAGGTGGCAGAGATAAGATGTTTGGAGAATTCATGAAATGGAAGGCAACGGATTCCACTCTTGCTGGTAGGGTGGTTGACAAAGAATAAATTTGTGTACAGAGTCCAACAATACATTCTTCCAAATACATACATTACTGCTGGGCTATAACTAGATATACGATTACAGAGAAAGAGAAGTGGCACGCAAAGCAAGAGTTGTGTTGGTAAAAGTGTCATATGGTAATCACATTCTACTACCTGGAATAATATTAATTATGGCACCACCTTGCTTTCAAGTGTGTAATTTGAGAAGTTTACTGGGCAATCATGACAAATGCATGTCATGATGCTATTTTAAGGGTTTCCCTCAACACAAAAAATACAGCTTAAATGCAGGCATAAAGAAATACACACAAAATGCAGCGAAGTCAGGAAATTATACTCGTTGTGGTATGTTGTTAAGTCTGCTACCTGAAATTATATCACTTACAATTTGCATTTCTTTGAGTATTTTGAATATCTTATTAGGCAATCATACTGAATGCACACAACTCCAACTTGCATAGTTTGGTAGCAATCATCAAAACCCATAAAAAACATCAAGTAAATTTGCACCAACTTCAAATTCATCTGCTTGGGACTAATGCACTTAGTAGCTGAAACAATAGTAAATTTTCACCAACTTCAAATACGTCTGCTAGGGACTAATGCATGATGCAATGACACCTAGTAAATACTGATGACCTAAAAAATGGAGACTAACACAAAATTATACATAAATTCATATAGGTAACAAATTGCATACAATTACATAAATCAGTCAAGAATATCTCCCATAGTATCACACATGCCTCTTGCCTAACTCCTGTAATCCTCTTGGATCCCTCTGTAAATGAACTGTATTTTGCCTAACTTCCTGTAATCATCTTGGATCTCTTTGTAAATGAATTTTATTTTAGTTTAATGATAATGCCTTTTGTATGATTCAGAAGCAATTACGTGGTCTTGCAATGATAGGCAATGTACCATTAGATGTCCTACAGTCGAAAAAGCAAATATTTGGCTTTACTGAAATATGTAACTTGGGTTTAATGCTGAAATTATTGGAATGGAGATGACAAAACAAAAGCTTCACAGTACATAAATACAGAGAAGCAAGCAACTATCTGCAACTATTAACAAAATTCCATAAGGCAACTTGGTTTCCTACAGTATCACAGGCGTATTTCGCTGAACCTACTGTAATCCTCTTGCATACCTTTGCATTCCTGTAAATGAATTGCCCCTAATCAATAAAGCTTCAATGTAAGAGCACCTCAGAAATCCCCTCGATTTGAAAGGAGCACATCAATGGACTCGTTATTCTAAATGTATGCGATTTAGACAAGAACTGCATGATTTGAGATATTATTATCATCTTATGAAAAATTTGGTACACAAATAAATCTGGGCAGCTATGATGATAAAAGAAAATGCAGGACTAAGGTTAAGTGACACCACTGAAAATCAAAAGAACTGAAAACCAAACCTAACTTAACCTAGAATTCAAGATTCAGTCATCTCAATTTTCATATAACTCAAAATATATTTCTAAAATTGTTGCCACCTTCCTTCTGCCATAATGGTAGCAGGCAGTGGGAAAAAGTAAGCACATTCAGCAAACACAGAATAACATGGAAATAAATCCCTAGTATGAACAAATTTTTTTGAAATTAACATGAACAATAAAGCAAAAATAAATTGCTTGTGGAATCTAGGTCATGTCTAGACTGGTTCTATAGATTTCTGGAGGGGCTTCACTTACTCTTAACCTCCAGTCTCTTATTGTGACAACCCTCCCCACCATCACAGTCACCACAGAATAAGAATTAAAGTTCTGAATCATGCTTTCCTAAACTAATTCACTTATATTCTGTATCCTAAGTCCACTGACATTAATTTCTTCTATATCTATTTTTTCCCTCTGAAGTATCGCTAATCTAGACCTTTATCTCCCAAGATAAGTATTCACCAATTTTATCTTAATGAACCCAATATTCTTCTTGATCTTCATGGTCCTCCCAAACTCTCAAATTGATCATATAAACCAATAAATTGCCATATCTCGTTCTCCCGGTCTTAATGTATAGTGCACATGAAATACAACCCATCCATAAGCAATTCTAATATATTTTAAAATTAACGAGGTGGCGAGCTTAACGTAGAATATTAGGGAGGGGAGGGTATTGGTTTTAAGGTCATAATGACTCGGTAATAACAAATCACACCCACACACTACTTCCGTCTCCTTCGGTACATGCAAGACGTCATAATCTCAAGGGATGTCACTCACTGACAACATAAGGAAATTAGTTTACTTGAAAGCATTGCTGGGTTACCTTAGCTTGGCTGGGTCAGCACCCCAGCCACTGCCCTTTGGTCAATGGCTCTCTATTCCCGTTCCTTACCACATCCTATGCTACAAATTAGTTCTTAACAGAGTCATTACCTACTTACATAATGTTGTCTGCTTATAGCATCTCTAGAGCAATAATCAAACCGTAAATCCACTTTGTTCCCGTTAAATAATCAATTGATCGTGGCAAAGAAAATCAAAACATATCAAGGAAGCGGCACCAGCACCATACTAATATATACCACTAAAAGTTTCTCTAAAATCAAAATACTATATCTTATATTCTATAAGATGCTTTTTAAAATGATTGGTGTGAAGCTATCAATTCTATTCAAAAAATATTATCTATATTGGCCGTGGCAATATTATGAATTTGACAAAATGTTTGCTACTGGACGCTGCATCGTGTTGACTGCCATTTCAAACTCGGATTCTATGAATTCATTTTTTCTCATCATGCATACATTAGGTTGTCTATCAGTTGTATTACTGCAACTTCTTCATAACTGTAAGTGTTGGATCAATGTTCATAAGAGTATTATCTATTTACTGATTCACAGAGACTAAATTATGTAGTTTATGGTAATAGCATTCCCATACCATGTATATTCGTGAAAGTACAAAAATATGGAGTTTCTCTTCCCATATAATTTGACACTTCTTAGTCTGAAGTGATATTGTGATATCAGATTGACGGATTTATTCAAAACTGACAATAAAAGGTAAATATTTTGAAATGGTTATTGTTACGTGCGGCGCGTTTGGGATTGTCTTCCATTGACGTTTAAATTGCAAGTTAGAATAAGTATTTTGATAGCGTTATTCGTCATTTTTAGCGACTCGCACCCAGTAGAACATATATAGCAACATTCATTGCTTATATACATCCGAATGGAACAATTTTTGAGGTTTTCAGAGGCGAAATGATGTTTTTCAACCTTATGAGCTATCGTCTTGAAGTGGCTAGCATTTGCCGCCCAGTTATTGCAGGAACTAGAACATGGCGCCTTTAGCGACCGAGTCGAATAGATGCGTTGGAAAAGAAAAATGACTGTTTTGCAATGTTCTAATATTCTTTTGTGTCAATCATAATGATTAATGGTTGATTAATGAATGGTTAGGTTTCGCTACTTTTTGCATAACAGGAAAATGAAACGATAAGTTCCCAAATGCACTTGTGTTGATTGCTCCACTAATTCATTTTTACACTTCACCACATTATACATTATCATTGTCACTTTCCTCGCAGTATTTTCTCGCTAGAAAACCGCGAATGTTATCATATTTTACAGCATATTTCTACAATTGACCAGCTAATGACAAATGAAAGATCTGGTGAGTTTAGTACATTTCCTACTAACTTACAGTTACGGGTCTTGATAAGAACTATGAAAAAATCAAAACATTACTTCGCTTCTATTTTTCCTACAATCTGATGTTTTATTCACCACTAACAACAATTCTAAGAGAATATTCTTATCAGTAAATCTCTTAATGTGTGTGAGGCGTGGAATCCCACGACTAGGGTGATTCATAATCCTAGCTACAAGGGCTGCATGTTTTTGACGCCTCGATTCTTTTCCTGATTGCTCTGTCTAGTAAAGCTAAAGTCTCAGTCCTAGACATTAAATTCCTACAGTAAAACTAACTACTCGACTTTCATCCTGCCAAGAAGTCGTATAGAATTAAACAGACGACGTCATGTTTCCTCGAATCAGATATCACTGTTGCCTGGATCCATTTTATGAAGCCTTCTAGCCAAGTAACTTGTACGATCGCGAGACCTTTTAAGGAGCTCTAGCTCCGTTGGTGGCGATCCGGCATAAGCCACTCAACAGCTGAGAGTTGGGAGATGACCAGCTTCGTTACTGGTACAGCAGGTCAGCTGCCAAAGGGCGGCTTGAGAGGGACTGAACACAGCGGAGTCTCCATCACCTGACCGCGGTCCTCTGCTTCCCTCCGGGTGGTAGTTCTGTGCTAACCTTTTCGGGGCGTCTACCCTTGTGATGGGTCTTCGCTCCGTGGCACCCGTCACACTTAAACAAAGTCCTCTTGGAACGTCGTACCAGCCACTGTTGGTATGTCGGATGCCAGCCCAAGCCGTGGGGGAGCGGATGATGACTGCTCTCCCACTTGCCCACATCATGGGTCCACCTTTGCCAGCTTTCGGGGCCGTAAGGTCCTCAAACGGCAGGCTCACGCCAACTCATTCCATCAGGAGCTGGCAACCAGGCACGTCTTGTCAAAGGCAAGGTGTTGGTCTCACGAGAAGATTCATCTCATCGTAAGGGTAGAGGCGACGATGGCAGCTGGTCCCTCTCTGGTCGCTGGCCAGGGCGTGAACCAGCGGTTAAAGGCTATTGTTCCTTACCACGGTGGAGACAATGATGGACCTCCGAAGGAAAGCGTCCAATAAGCAACGACCCCAGGAGTTGCTTTTAGACGCCAATCCTCACCACGAGACCGGTGAAGGGGAGGTGGCACGTAATGTGTCTGATGGGAGATGTGTCCCGTGCACAAGACAAGGCAACACGCGGAGTGTCGCTTTGGAGGAGGCAACACGTCCCGTTGGGGGTGTGCGTGCTAACTCTAGTGGGAGAGGCTCTAAGAGATTGGGAGAGGGGGTTGTTCCCAATGGGGGAGGGCTTGCCGCTCCCGATGGAGAGTACCCCACGGTTTTATCTGTCCCTGATGCTGCACGAGCTCCCCAACCCCAATTTGTTACCTCTAATGTTGTGGAAACTGTGTCTTATCTGGACACATTAGGGCCTGGCCCCCACAATTACGGTGTGGAGCAAGGAAGTGCTAACCGCCGCCTTCGGACATTTGCGCCGAGGGGACAGCCTTTCCGTCATCAGGGTGGTGCACGCCCAAAAGTTGGTCAGCTCCTGTAATATACCCTCTGATCGCCAAGATAGCGATGAGGGCGGACCAAGACGACACACCGGCAAGGGCAATGGACGCCAGACTGACGGGCTCCTTTGCGCGGAAACCGTCTTCGCAGGGAATGATACCGCGAAATACAGCGACTTCATAGAAAAATTAAGTCGCTAGACGGGTCCTCAAAGGTAACTGGAAGGTACCGCCAACTTCGGTTGTGCCGAAAACCCTCAACCCCTTTTGGGGAGCCCTTTTCTCGCGGCCCTCCGATCCTGAAAGACGGCTTGTTACCGATACTGACCATGAAGCGAACGACTAGCAGAGGTTGTAACTGTGGGCGAGGTAGCACACCACCTCAAAGCCACCACAACATCCGCCCACGGCCCTGACGGAATGGAAACGAGACTCCTGAAGTCCATTCCGCCTCGGGTGCTCTGCAAGGTGATTAATCTGTGGATCGCCTCCTGAACCACTCAGGGCAAATAGGACGGTGCTGATACTCAAAGTCCCAAACCCAACCCAGCCTATGGACTACAGACCGACCACCATGTCGTGCGCTGTAGTCCGACTGCCACTTAAAATCATTAGCAGCCGCATTTCCAGTCTCTTCGTAATCGATGGAGCTCAAAAGGCATTCGTCCCAGTGGACGGAACCTCACGATTCTGGACGCGATCATTGATCGTGCGTGGGCACAGACCCACGCTGTGCATCTGGCATTCCTCGATATGGCCAAAGCTTTCGATAGTGGTAACCATAACACTACCGAGCAGGCCATGTCGCGGAAGGGCATTCCTGTCCCAGTCAGAGAACACGTTTTGTCGACGTATAACCAAGCCTTCACCCATAGTGAAGGCAGTGGAGGAACGTCTGAAAGAATCAGTATGACTCGTGGGGTCAAACAAGGTGACCCCCTTTCGCCCATTCTTTTAACCTTGTCATCAATGACAGGATCGCAAGGGTTACGGAATCGGGTGTGGGGGGGGTTGAGTTTGGAGGCCGCAAGGTATCAGTGCTAGCATTTGCTGATGACCTGGTTCTGGAGAGAGAGAGAGAGAGAGAGAGAGAGAGAGAGAGAGAGAGAGAGAGAGAGAGAGAGAGAGAGAGAGAGAGAGAGAGAGAGAGAGAGAGAGAGAGAGAGAGAGAGAGGCTGTCAGGTGAATCCGGGGAAGTGTCGGACCCTCAGTATGGAGATCGATGGCAAGCGCAAGACTTGGTATGTCAACAAGAACAGGACATTCCAGGCCTTGGGCAGCGCTATCGGCTCCATGGATGCTGAGGACGACTATAAGTACCTTCGAATTCTCGTTGGGGCAGGAGGCTGGCGACGGTCCTACGGTTCCCTGCTAGAAGTGGGGCTATCTCACATCACCAGAGCCCCTTTAAAACCTCAGCAGAGGATCACAATCCTCAAGGACCATCTCGTGCCCAAGCTCATGCACTGCCTGGTGCTGGGTGAAGTCTATAAGACGCAGCTGGCGCGCATGGACAGGCAGGTGCGGACGACGGTTCGCCACTGGCTTCGTCTGTCTGCTGATGCGCCCTGCGCGTACTTCCACTCGGAAGAAGGTGATGGTGGGCTTGGGATTCCCGACTTTGTCTTGATTGTCCGGCTTAACAAACGTTAGGTTCGAAAAATTGCTTACCTCGTCTGACCTTACGATTCAGGCACACATGGGAACCTGCAATTAGGAAGAAATTAGAGAGTTGGTCGGGCCCTGCATGCATAGCTGGTCGGAAAGTGAACAATGAAAACGAACGCCTACGCACATGGAGGTCGAACTTAGCACCTGTGATGGGTACCGCTCCATCTGCAGCCGTACCTTAGGTTAGCAGATGGGCCACCAGTGGGACTCCTCTCCTCACGGCCGTCCAAGTGAGGGCTGCGACGCTGCCTACTCCCGCTAGGGCTGCGAGAGGCCAACCCGACAACTCCAGCCTCTGTGACACATGTCACAAGCCCGTTACGCTTGGGAATAGTGTGCAGTCATGCTCACGTACCCACTGGGGTAAGGTCAAGCGTTACAAGATCAGCAACTTTGTGGCCGGCCGATTGAGGCAAAAGGGATACTGTGTGGTTGTGAGCCTCGTATCTCCATTGTAAGGTCCTGTAGAAAGCCAGACATTCTGGCTTCCAAAGATACAGAGACCGTCATCATAGACACGCAGGTCTTCTGCAGATCACTTTGCACTCTCAGTTGCACATGAGAACAAGTGCTGCTACTGCGGTATCCCGGAAGTCCTGCAGGGCGTACGGGATTAAACTGGTAAAGACTCTGTGCGGGTCACATCAGCCACCTTGGCGTTGGGAATGGAGTCAGGGGAGTGCAAGTGCCCTCAGGGGGAAGGGCTTTCCTGTGTTAGCGAGGTAGCGCCAGGAAACAGACGAAGAAAGACACATCCATTCACATACTCATACAGAAAACAGCACAAATGCATGAAGGAAAAAAGCATATATATATTTTCCTTTCCTACATCCGATTGCCGCCCCCTGCGTCAGCGAGATAACGCCAGAAAACAAACGAAGGAAGACCATATCCACTCACACTCATTCTCTAGTCATGTGTAATGCACCGAAAACACAGCTCCCGATCCACATCCACGCCCCACATACCCTACTTCATCCATTGACGGCATCTTGACCCTAGTATACCACATTATTCCAATTCACTCCGTGCACGACTTTCACCCTCCTGCATGTTCCCTTCACTTCTGACACTTAAATAACCTCTTTATTAACCTTCCCTCACTCATTCTCTCCATATGTCCACACCATTTCAGCAGATCCTCTTCTCCTATCCCAACGACACTCTTTTGATTTCCACACATCTCTCTTACTCTCTCATGACTTATTCGATCAAACCACTTCACACCACATTTTGTACTCAAACAGTGAAGACCCACTACAGTCCACCCTCTTCCGCACAACCCTATCGATGGCCCATGCCTCGCAACCATATAATATTGTTGGAATTACTATTTCTTGAAGCACCCATTTTTGCCCTCCGAGATAACGTTCTCCCTTTCCATACAACCTTCATCGCTCCAAGAACCTTTGCCCCCTCCCCCATTCTATGACTCATTTCCGCTTCCATGATTCCAACGCTGCCAAGTCCACTCCCAGACATCTAAAACACTTCACTTCTTCCAGTTTTTCTCCATTCAAACTTACACCCCAACTAACTTGTTCCTCAAACCTGCTGAACCTAATAACCTTGCTTTTATTCACATTCACTCTCAGCTTTCACCTTTCACACACTCTCCAAACTCGGTCACCAACTTCTAAAGTTTCTCATTCGAATCAGCCACCAATGCTGTATCATCGGCGAACAACAATTGACTCGCTTCCCAGGCCCTCTCATCTACGGCAGATTGCGTACTCGCCCTCTCTTCAAGACTTTTGCATTTACCTCCCTAACCATCCCATCCATTAGCAAATTAGATAATCATGGTGACATCACACACCCCTGTCAGAGACCGACCTTCACTGGGAGCCATCCACTTTCCTCTCTTCCTACTCGTACACACACCTTACATCCTTAATAAAAACTTCTCACTGCTTCTAGCAGCTTACCTCCCACACTAGATATTCTAAGATCCATAAATGCCACATACAAATCAGTTTTTCCAAGTATTGCTCAGTATATATATATATATATATATATATATATATATATATATATATATATATATATATATATATATATATATATATATTCTTTTTTTTCTTTCTAGATCACAGGATTATTCTTGGCATTGTGTGTTGTGATGACCGAGTCATTTGTAGGCAAGTGTTCGTTTTAGAACATAGGGTCTCCTGTTCTGTTATGTGATACGTGATGACTAAGTTAATTTTCATGCAAACATTCGCTCCAGAATATATCAGACTTTGTACAGCTCTCCAATTCTCGTTCGCAGTTGCCTTGTGCCATATCTACGTGACGGCTGAATCAGGTTCAGGCGTACGCTTGGATCATTGCTAGACTTCGCCAACCGCATTGGATTACACTGTGAGTATATACATTGGTAGACTTGGCCATAGTGGATCACATCGTGAGAATCTAATGTCATTTGTAAAGTTTCTGATCAGTTTTGGCGATTAATTAGATTAGCGTATTCAATGTTATGTGTCAATCATTACAACGTGCATATGATGTATAATTGTGTTGCATGACTCAAAGGAAATAGAGGGCTATAACTCTGAATGGCGTGTAGTACACGTTTGTGTGTCGATAGATTGTTTATGTATCAGTATTCATGCACAGTAAAAGGCCGCATTATACTATGGTGAGACGAGCTTTCTTTTTCTCTTATTCAGTAGCAATCGTCGCACTGAAAGGTATAGCGTTAAGATTAAACTTGTTCGTGGAGGAGCCATGACGGTGCACTTGACTCCCATCTAATGACACAGGAATAATCTACGTTAAATTCTGAGTCCTTGATATATACAGTTCTCAATCAAGGAATTATCGCTGCATAGTGCAATTCTCATAATATTTCATAACTCCGCATTATCGAGGTATGCGTGGAGGGTCAGTGGGGACATTACACGAAGGCTTGGTACGAAACACCAGAGGCACCATTTGGCCAACGTAAGCCTAGTCAAAATAGTACCTGCGGCGCCAGTGCAAGATGTAAGAAGTTCCTTTGTCGAACTTTTAGAGTATGATCTCTTTCTACAGGCATCAGAGTTCCGACTGGGCAGTGGTCATCATGGAACTTGCACCATTTTTATGGGCTTGGAGTGTGAAGGCGGCCTTCGGTGCTCATCGTCCCGACGAAAAATTAGTGGAGATTGGTCTCTGTATTCTTGTTTGGCCTCACAGCTGTAGACAATGAACTCATCATAGTCGTCCTGTCATACAATTTAGGCGAGGACAAGATACTCACTACCTGTTTCTGTTATATCCAGGCCCGATGAGAGGGGGAGATCGCCCGAGCCCCTCTTGTTTCAAATCCTTCTTGATTCTATTTTGAATGTAAGAGCGACAACTCTAGTCCTCACTTCCCTACACTTTCAAACCACTACCTGCCGAAAAAATTTCAGCACCTTCTTCAGGTGTTAGAAGAAAAATTCTAAGACCACACACACACACACACACACACACACACACTATGTGCCAATGGCATGCTTTGTTGTTCGGTTGGTTGCATGGGCTTTTAAGTCGTATAAACTACCAGGGTCATTAAGTCCATCATCATGAGGCTACATCTACCAGCTGAAGAATCTTTTAACCCTCTCAGGTGTTGAAGATAATCCTACGACCCCATATGCTCTCACTGTGCTACGAGTACATGGCCCGAGTAAAGCTTTGTTTGTCCAAGGGTCACAAGATAAGTACTATCATGACGCCTGCGGCCTAGTCGACAAGTTAGCTATGAAAATAGCCAGCGCGGCCAAAAACAGGTGGTTACATGGAGTGTAATGTTGTAGTGGCTCCTTCGGTCTGCCATGGCGTCGGGCCAAAGAGAATATTTACCTTCATCTTCAGTCGTCTACTTCTTGAAAACGAACACATCACTCGCAGTTGCCACTCCGCAGACATGAAATTCCAACATATCTGCCCAATATTTTCTCTCAAATTCCCACAAGCCATACTCAGATTCGACATAACCTATTCCGCCGAGTATTTTCTTTTATGGCAATAGTAAACTATAATGTTTTTAGTGAAGTACATGCTGTATTATATGGAACTGAATGTTAATCCTTTTGCTCCAGCGTCACCATTTCCCCCTCTGCTTCTGGTTCTTGATCAAATGTTGAAGGGTTATTAGCATTAAGGTTCGTTTGCATCTCATCTGTTGGTGTGAAGTTTACACATGTCTGAGATTGAATTTTAAGTCCATATCTAATTGACAGAATTGATTCTAAAGATCGAACATTCAGGCGATTTTCCAGCTTCGCCTGCACTACGTTCATCTGGGGAATAATCTTTCCATAGAAGCATTGAAAAATGGGAGTGAAATGAGTAATAAATAAAGTAATGGCCATCTTATTATTCTTCAGCGGTCACAAGACGGGAATGGTTGTAACCTTACATTAAGTCTGAGCCATCAGATCATAGTTGGGTCTTGCACCAGCGGCGGTATGGAATCAGTCATAGAAGGCTGTTGTCTACAGCTGCTAGCGCTCAAATACCCTTCGTCTCACATCCGTGAGCAACGGGGTCTACACCGGTCAAATCCCACCAGATTCATAATGATATCAATTCAACAAGTAACGTCATTACCATCTGTATCTGACACACTATAGAGGGAGCGTGACGGGTACGTATAACCAACCTGTCGTGTTCTTACAGTCGTCCGATCGTAGTGGTGTTGAGGGCGACAGTGACTAGTACAGAGCTTGGAGATGCTGAGCCACGGCGGCGGCCCCAGCAGCAGCTAGAACTTTCTTGAAGATACCCGCTCCCGCGCCACGGTCGGCCTCACGCTCGTGTGTATCTCTTTCACTGATCGCGCTCTTTGGTGCTTGTGAATGACACCCTCTAAGGACAGGGGACGAAGTGCTACCGGTGCATCTCTCCAGTCACTGTTTTCACTTGTTTCCTCAGATTAAACACGATGAAAATTTCTTGTTTTAAATTTCTATGTAGAGAGATAATACCCTGGTAATACTGGGTATGGTGTAAAGCCGGGAAGCCTTGTGGGAGAAACGTAACTGTAACACTTTGAACGAGTAAATACACAGTTGACTTTAGTATACCTTTCAAATTACGTTTTCTGTTTTCAGAGAATGTTTAAAGGTATTCCTCATATAACTTCTTTGCTGAGTGTTTCAGGAAAGATATCTATTATTTTTTCTGTTATATTGTTTGGTTCTCTCAGCCCAAGCTATGAGAATTTAGTTTTAGTATAGATAGTTTATAAAGAGTTTTCCCGGTAATTAGTTAGTTTCCTCTCACCAGCTTGATAGCAGAGTTAGTAACTTGCTATTGTAGAAAAACTGTCGAAGAATTGTCGCAGTTGTCGAGAAACTGACAAATGTGTAAAGCAAGAGAGAAAATTATCATTAAATCCTACTAAAAGATGAGAGAAAGTCCAGCGCGAGTCAGCCCACGACGCCACCATAAATCTTTTTACAAGTTTAAGAATTTTGCAAGTTTTTTTTTCTTTGCATAATGATTACTGATTGCATTATTCACAATACACATCCCCATAAAAGTGTACATACACTCAGACACACACCCTACCTGTGCAAGTAATGGCACTCCGTCTTAGGCTTGAGCTGGTGAAACTATACACATAGACATTAGGAAGTATTTATATTCCTTTCGCTTTTGGTTACGAGGCGTTAGTGTGCAGTTTGGCAGGATGCTGGCCTTTGTTTATCCCAGCCTTCCCTAGTGGGGTAACGAAGACGTGATCTCGAAAGACAGTGAGAATTACTTTGGTGCCACGGAAGACGGAACGGAAAACCCCTAAGCCACGAAGCTTGTCACCGACATTCGACCATTGAGAACGACATTACGACATTTGTTCAACACGTTCAACCGTAAAGCACGACGGTACGACCTTTGACCACAAAGCTCGACCAATGAGCACGACGGTACAACCTTAGCAAACACGTTCGACCAATAGGCACGATTGCACGACCTTTGGCAACACGTTCGACCATAAAGGCACGACTGTGCGACACGTCAGACCATAGAGCACGATGGTACGACCTTTGACTACGACTTTCAACCATTGAGCACGACGGTACGACCCTTGACCACGAGTTCAACCATCGAGCACCACGGTACGACCCTTAACAACGACGTTCGACCAACTAGCACGACGGTACAGCTCATAACCACGACGTTCGACCAGCTAGCACGACGGTACAGCTCTTGACCACGACGTTCGACCAGCTAGCACGACGGTACGGCTCTTGACCACGACGTTCGACCAGCTAGCACGACGGTACAGCTCTTGACCACGACGTTCGACCAGCTAGCACGACGGTACGGCTCTTGACCACGACGTTCGACCAGCTAGCACGACGGTACGGCTCTTGACCACGACGTTCGACCAGCTAGCACGACGGTACGGCTCTTGACCACGACGTTCGACCAGCTAGCACGACGGTACGGCTCTTGACCACGACGTTCGACCAGCTAGCACGACGGTACGGCTCTTGACCACGACGTTTCAACAATTTAAGACAACGGTACGATCCTTAACCACGACGTTCAACCACTGATTACGACGGTATGGTCCTTTACCACAACGTTTGACAATTGAGCACTGTAGAACGACACTTGACCAGGCACGCTTGACCATTAATCACGACCCTTGGAAATGATGGCTTGACCTATGACCTTAAGGGATAGGTCACAACAGGTCATCCCACCATATCCAAGGGTCGTGCCGTCGTGATCAGAAAGTGATATGTGAGGCACAGCTGGCGACATGTACCGTTGTAGGGCCGGTACAACCCCCTCAAGTATGGCGAAGGATCAGTAATGTTGAACCCCCACCGCGGCTTTCCGATCTTGGTCGTAAGATATGTGTGAGTGTGTGTGTGTGTGTGTGTGTGTGTGTGTGTGTGTGTGTGTGTGTGTGTGTGTGTGTGTGTGTGTGTGTGTACGTGTGTGTGTGTGTGTGTGTGTGTGTGTTTCTTTGTTTAGTCCACGCCATCCGTCCATTACCCTTACACGGAGACTGTATTTCTGAACATTCTTAATGATTTGCTTCTTGTCATGGTTACTCTGGTGCTACACCTCATGAAGAATCGTCCCCTGTCGACTTCGTCCAAGTGATTTGGATGCATGAAGGCTGTTATCAAGTCACCCCTCTCTCTTCTCTTATCCATGATGGACATATCTGTAGCCTTCACCTCTTATTGGCAGCTCAGCTCCCTTAATTCAGGTACCATCTTGGCGGATCAGATCTTCGTGCTTCTAAAGGTGTGGTGGCCAGACCCGACAGACTTAATCCATTTCTGGTCTAGCTCAGCTTGCCAAACATTTCCCTACCCACATACTTGAATGCGATTCTGATATTTCCCAGCAGCCCTCACGACGGGTAATGCACAGTTTCAACTCCCACGTTACCTTCACACATAGATTCCTGACGTTGATATACCTCAAGGTGAAAATCGCATCTAGGCCCTCTTTCACCGTTTCTCTCATCCTTATTACCCTGCATATTGTCCAAATGAATCTCATCGTCCATTCATCGGAGCAACTCTGGCATTAGTCCAGGTCCTCCTTGTGAGCTGGAGCAACTGCTGCTATTCCTTGCCGCTCACATGACTTGTCAGCGTTCTCAGAGATCTTACGTAAGAGTATATAGTCCGTCAGACAAGTCTTTTGCATACACCAGTAAGAGCAATGGGCCCATGACTAAGCCCTGAGGTACGCCGCCACTCACAACCCAAAGCTTCATTTGAGAATGCTTCTCTTACATATGTCTTTTGATCCCTTCCACTAAGGTAGGCTTTCCCATGAAGGAGTCTGCCTCCGATTCCTGCTTGCAGGTTGATCAACCTCTGATACGGTAGCTTACAATATCAAAAGCTTTCTGGAAGTCGCAGGAGCACACAGTCGACCCTTCCATTTCCTTGATCAGAGATAGAACTCGCCCTGTTATACAAGTCCGGGAGATTCATAATGCATGACTACCAGTTAGGTATTTTCTCCTTTGCATGTGGTCATTCATTTGTTTTCAGATTATCGTGTCTGATGTTTAGCAGAGGCGAACCGTTACGTCAGTAGCAGTACCCGATCACCTTTCTTAAGCAAGGCACAACATCTGCGCTCTTGTGAGTCGGTGGAACTCTTCCACTCTCTAGTGATTTACTGAGCAATTTTTCGAGATGCCTAGAGAATGTACACGCACACATCACTTCAGCTCATCAGCTCATATGAGGAGACATAATATAGGTCGTTTAAACTAAATGTCGAATGACGTGGATATATATATATATATATATATATATATATATATATATATATATATATATATATATATATATATATATATATATATATATATATATATATATATATATATATATATTTTTTTTTTTTTTTTTTTTTTTTTTCTTTGTCGCTGTCTCCCGCGTTTGCGAGGTAGCGCAAGGAAACAGACGAAAGAAATGGCCCAACCCACCCCCATACACATGTATATACATACGTCCACACACGCAAAATATACATACCTACACAGCTTTCCATGGTTTACCCCAGACGCTTCACATGCCCCGATTCAATCCACTGACAGCACGTCAACCCCGGTATACCACATCGCTCCAATTCACTCTATTCCTTGCCCTCCTTTCACCCTCCTGCATGTTCAGGCCCCGATCACACAAAATCTTTTTCACTCCATCTTTCCACCTCTAATTTGGTCTCCCTCTTCTCCTCGTTCCCTCCACCTCCGACACATATATCCTCTTGGTCAATCTTTCCTCACTCATTCTCTCCATGTGCCCAAACCATTTCAAAACACCCTCTTCTGCTCTCTCAACCACGCTCTTTTTATTTCCACACATCTCTCTTACCCTTACGTTACTTACTCGATCAAACCACCTCACACCACACATTGTCCTCAAACATCTCAGTTCCAGCACATCCATCCTCCTGCGCACAACTCTATCCATAGCCCACGCCTCGCAACCATACAACATTGTTGGAACCACTATTCCTTCAAACATACTCATTTTTGCTTTCCGAGATAATGTTCTCGACTTCCACACATTCTTCAAGGCTCCCAGAATTTTCGCCCCCTCCCCCACCCTATGATCCACTTCCGCTTCCATGGTTCCATCCGCTGCCAGATCCACTCCCAGATATCTAAAACACTTCACTTCCTCCAGTTTTTCTCCATTCAAACTCACCTCCCAATTGACTTGACCCTCAACCCTACTGTACCTAATAACCTTGCTCTTATTCACATTTACTCTTAACTTTCTTCTTTCACACACTTTACCAAACTCAGTCACCAGCTTCTGCAGTTTCTCACATGAATTAGCCACCAGCGCTGTATCATCAGCGAACAACAACTTCCCAAGCTCTCTCATCCCCAACAGACTTCATACTTGCCCCTCTTTCCAAAACTCTTGCATTCACCTCCCTAACAACCCCATCCATAAACAAATTAAACAACCATGGAGACATCACACACCCCTGCCGCAAACCTACATTCACTGAGAACCAATCACTTTCCTCTCTTCCTACACGTACACATGCCTTACATCCTCGATAAAAACTTTTCACTGCTTCTAACAACTTGCCTCCCACACCATATATTCTTAATACCTTCCACAGAGCATCTCTATCAACTCTATCATATGCCTTCTCCAGATCCATAAATGCTACATACAAATCCATTTGCTTTTCTAAGTATTTCTCACATACATTCTTCAAAGCAAACACCTGATCCACACATCCTCTACCACTTCTGAAACCACACTGCTCTTCCCCAATCTGATGCTCTGTACATGCTTTCACCCTCTCAATCAATACCCTCCCATATAATTTACCAGGAATACTCAACAAACTTATACCTCTGTAATTTGAGCACTCACTCTTATCCCCTTTGCCTTTGTACAATGGCACTATGCACGCATTCCGCCAATCCTCAGGCACCTCACCGTGAGTCATACATACATTAAATAACCTTACCAACCAGTCAACAATACAGTCACCCCCTTTTTTAATAAATTCCACTGCAATACCATCCAAACCTGCTGCCTTGCCGGCTTTCATCTTCTGCAAAGCTTTTACTACCTCTTCTCTGTTTACCAACTCATTTTCCCTAACCCTCTCACTTTGCACACCACCTCGACCAAAACACCCTATATCTGCCACTCTATCATCAAACACATTCAACAAACCTTCAAAATACTCACTCCATCTCCTTCTCACATCACCACTACTTGTTATCACCTCCCCATTTGCGCCCTTCACTGAAGTTCCCATTTGCTCCCTTGTCTTACGCACTTTATTTACCTCCTTCCAGAACATCTTTTTATTCTCCCTAAAATTTGATATATATATATATATATATATATATATATATATATATATATATATATATATATATATATATATATATATATATATATATATATATATATATATATTATCCCTGGGGATAGGGGAGAAAGAATACTTCCCACGTATTCCCTGCGTGTCGTAGAAGGCGACTAAAAGGGGAGGGAGCGGGGGGCTGGAAATCCTCCTCTCTTGTTTTTTTTTTTAATTTTCCAAAAGAAGGAACAGAGAAGGGGGCCAGGTGAGGATGTTCCCTCAGAGGCCAAGTCCTCTGTTCTTAACGCTACCTTGCTAATGCGGGAAATGGCGAATAGTTTGAAAGATATATATATATATATATATATATATATATATATATATATATATATATATATATATATATATATATATATATATATCATATCTATATTTATTCATTTATCTATTTTGCTTTGTCGCTGTCTCCCGCGTTAGCGAGGTAGCGCAAGGAAACAGACGAAAAGAATGGCCCAACCCGCCCACATACACATGTATATACATACACGTCCACACACTCAAATATACATACCTATACATCTCAACGTATACATATATATATACACACTCAGATATATACATATATACACATGTACATAATTCATAGTCTGCCTTTATTCATTCCCATCGCCACCACGCCACACATGAAATAACAACCCCGTCCCCCCTCATGTGCGCGAGGTAGCTCTAGGAAAAGACAACAAAGGCCCCATTCGTTCACACTCAGTCTCTAGCTGTCACGTAATAATGCACCGAAACCACAGCTCCCTTTCCACATCCAGGCCCCACAGAATTTTCCATGGTTTACCCCAGACGCTTCACATGCCCTGGTTCAATCCATTGACAGCACGTCGAACCCGGTATACCACTTCGTTCCAATTCACTATTCCTTGCACGCCTTTCACCCTCCTGCATGTTCAGGCCCCGATCACTCAAAATCTTTTTCACTCCATCTTTCCACCTCCAATTTGGTCTCCCACTTCTCCTCGTTCCCTCCACCTCTGATACATATATCCTCTTGGTCAGTCTCTCCTAACTCATTCTCTCCATGTGACCAAACCATTTCAAAACACCCTCTTCTGCTCTCTCAACCACACTCTTTATATTACCACACATCTCTCTTACTCTATTATTACTCACTCGATCAAACCACCTCACACCACATATTGTCCTCAAACATCTCATTTCCAGCACATCCACCCTCCTGCGCACAACTCTATCCATAGCCCACGCCTCGCAACCGTATAACATTGTTGGAACCACTATATCTTCAAACATACCCATTTTTGCTTTCCGAGATAATGTTCTCGACTTCCACACATTCTTCAACGCTCCCAGAACTTTCGCCTCTCTCCCCCACCCTATGATTCACTTCCGCTTCCATGGTTCCATCGGCTGCCAAATCCACTTCCAGATATCTAAAACACTTCACTTCCTCCAGTTTTTCTCCATTCAAACTTACCTCCCAATTGACTTGTCCCTCAGCATTACTGTACCTAATAACCTTGCTGTTATTCACATTTACTCTCAGCTTACTTCTTTCAAACACTTTACCAAACTCACTTTTCCTTGCGTGTCGTAGAAGACGAGTGAAAGGGGAGGGAGTGGGGACTTGGAAAGCCTCCCCTTCCGTTTTCAATTTTCCAAAAAAAGGATCAGAGAAGGGGGGCCACATGAGGCTATTTCCTCTAAGGCTTAGTCCTCTGTTCTGAACGCTACCTGGCGAATATGTATGATATATATATATATATATATATATATATATATATATATATATTTTTTTTTTTTTTTTTTTTTTTTTTTTTGCTTTGTCGCTGTCTCCCGCGTTTGCGAGGTAGCGCAAGGAAACAGACGAAAGAAATGGCCCAACCCACCCCCATACACATGTATATACATACGTCCACACACGCAAATATACATACCTACACAGCTTTCCATGGTTTACCCCAGACGCTTCACAAGCCCTGATTCAATCCATTGACTGCACGTCAACCCCGGTATATCACATCGATCCAATTCACTCTATTCCTTGCCCTCCTTTCACCCTCCTGCATGTTCAGGCCCCGATCACACAAAATCTTTTTCACTCCATCTTTCCACCTCCAATTTGGTCTCCCACTTCTCGTTCCCTCCACCTCCGACACATATATCCTCTTGGTCAATCTTTCCTCACTCATTCTCTCCATGTGCCCAAACCATTTCAAAACACCCTCTTCTGCTCTCTCAACCACGCTCTTTTTATTTCCACACATCACTCTTACCCTTACATTACTTACTCGATCAAACCACCTCACACCACACATTGTCCTCAAACATCTCATTTCCAGCACATCCATCCTCCTGCGCACATCTCTATCCATATATATATATATATATATATATATATATATATATATATATATATATATATATATATATATATATATATATATATATATATATATATATATATATATATAAACTATGTTTTCAGTTTCTGTTGTACATAGAAAGATTTGTCAATACATATCTTGATAAACGTAGTCTGTGTTTAGGGCGGTGGCCTTTGGCGTTTTGAATGGATACCCTTATTAGGAATGACCTCTATCAGGACAAGAATTAATAGGGCAAGGTAGATATAGTGAGGATAAGGTGGATATAACTAGGATAAGGTAGATAGAACGAGGGTAAGGCGGGTATAACTTGGATAAGGTAGATAGAACGAGGGTAAGGCGGGTATAACTTGGATAAGGTAGATAGAACGAGGGTAAGGCGGGTATAACTTGGATAAGGTAGATATGACTAGGATGCTACAAGGCTTCGAGGCGGCCCAGTGGGGTGTGTCGACAGCTTTATGGTCCTGGGAATCCAGTCTGGTCCAAATGTTAACATCTGCCCACCCGAGATAAAGATCCATATCTCGCCGGGAATTTACTGAGAGGCACAGTCTCTCTCTCTCTATCTCTCTCTCTCTCTCTCTCTCTCTCTCTCTCTCTCTCTCTCTCTCTCTCTCTGTATATATATATATATATATATATATATATATATATATATATATATATATATATATATATATATATATATATATATATATATATATGTATATATATATATATATATATATATATATATATATATATATATATATATATATATATATATATATATATATATATCTATCTTCGTTACCCTTCCAGATTTGTCATGATCTCAGCATAGGCAAATGGATGCTTTCTACAGCGGACGAGAGCAGCTACATATCTACATTGGCCACAGTAGTCCTTCACTCGTATAGATCCAGACTTGTGTACGGGTTTGCTGATGATGCCTTTACGAGAAGAAAAATGTAGTCATTGAAAAAAAAGAATTGTCGGGAAGAGGTGAAATATTCTAGTTAGATATCAAGAAGCGAAAACTCGTTAGCCTGGGAGCGGTTGGGGCCCTTAATGATCTGTGGGAGGGATGAGGTGGGCGTGGTGTGTGGGCGTGGCGTTGTGTAGGCGGAGGGGAGTATCGTGTACCTGCCTGATGATGGGTGCTAAATGTCTGATGGTGGAGGGCTGGGCAGGCGGAGGAGGAGGAGGAGGGGGTCATGGGCCGTGTTATTGGTCGTGGTGGTGATGGTGGGGAGAGAGAGAGGAGGGTGATGGTAGTGGAGGTTATGTGAGGGGTTGGTTTCATGGAGGGATGGTTGTGGTTGTAGTAGTATTGTGGTGGTTTGGACTGGTGACAGAGGTCTGAGGAGAGAGGTGGAGCCGTCAGTTGAGGAGACATGATGAGGGCCAAGCCAGATGTAGTCAGTGAGAAGAAACCAGATGTCATATTTTGTTCGTCAGCCTCGGGAAGATGAGGCACATGAGGGGTCAAGATAGGTGCTCAGGGGATGAGGATGGGGTTGACGAGCGTGAGGATGGGACTGTGATGGGGATGGGAATGGATTGATGGAGTGATGAGGTAAAGACAGTAGATGGGGTGAAGATGGCTTAATGATGAGGTGATGATGGGAGGTGATCGGGTGAGGATGGGTCTATGATAGGGCGATTATGGGGTAATGATGGGATGATAAGCGACAGTTTATAGGATAATGCTGTGATGAATGGACTGTTGATGAGTGATGATGAGGATGATAATCGGGGTTAGGATGGGGCGACGATGGGAATAATGATGATGGAATGAGGAAAGAAGGAGTTACAGTCTTTTGCTGTGGGCAAGGACCTGCCTGTGTTAGTACCGCACAGGTGTGTCTTGTTCAGACCTGGATGGTGTGTAGGTGTTTAGGTATGGATGGGTGTGTGGGAGAGTGTGTGGAGTGTAGGTGTTTAGGTGTGGTATTTGATTCTTCCTATATATGTGGGTATGGTAGTGTAACCGTTGGGGGTAGGTTAGTTTTGATTAGGTTTGTTGGTGTAGGTAAGTGTGGTTTGTTTACAGTGTATGCTCCCGTGGCAGGCAGTGTTCAATGCTTGCTTTGTTGGTAGGGAGTCTTTGCAGGAGTGCCTAGTGCTTGACTTGATAGTAGGGAGTTCTTTGCAGAAGTTCCCTCTGCTTGCTTTGGTAGTGGGGAGTCTTTCAGTCTTTCTAAAGGTGCTCAGTGCTTACCCTGGTGGTGGGAAGTTTTTGTAGGGTGATCAATGCTTGCTCTGGTGGCAGGGAGTCATTTCAGGGTTGCCCATAAGTGCTCGTTTTCGTGTATTTGGTGTGTATCGGAGTTCATGCCGTGGTAACAGGGAGTTATTTTAGGGGTCCTCGGTGCTTGTTTTGATGTAGGCGATGTATGCATGAGTCTTCAGGGCTTGTGGTCATGGCAGGAGGTCTTTTATAGTTGTAAAAGTAAAAGTATTCTTCAATCTTTTGTATTGACCTCTCCTGGTGTGTGTGTGCGTGGTGTGTGTGTGTGTGTGTGTGTGTGTGTGTGTGTGTGTGTGTGTGTGTGTGTGTGTGTGTGTGTGTGTGATATTCTGACGCAGTCCTGGTATCGTGATAGTACCCTGATAGTATTGTGGTTGGAGATGCCACGCTGGGCTTATAGTGGTCACTGTGGTGATGCCGTTGTACGTCGTGAGAGGGGAATGGTGTGGTGTGGTCAGGAGTACTGGTGACATGATGACACTGTCGTGGTATGGTGAGAATTAGTAAGCTGATGCTCTTGTGGTATAGTGAGGAGGACTGGTGACATGACACTTTCTTCTTATACTCGAGAGGATTGGATGAAGCAATTTCCATGTGAAAACCGCTGTTCCGCAGTCACCCCATAGAGATGTACAACATCACGACACTATTTGACCTGTGGTCTTGCACGGTGGAAGTGGCAGACTTCTGGACGATGCGGAAGCCCTATAGAAGGGAGAGCCTGGGGACAGGAAGGTATATATATATATATATATATATATATATATATATATATATATATATATATATATATATATATATATATATATATATATATATATATATATATATATATATCCCTGGGGATGGGGGAGAAAGAATACTTCCCACGTATTCCCTGCATGTCGTAGAAGGCGACTAAAAGGGGAGGGAGCAGGTGGCTGGAAATCCTCCCCTCTCTTGTTTTTTTTAATTTTCCAAAAGAAGGAACAGATAAGGGGTCAGGTGAGGATATTTCCCTCTAAGGCCCAGTTCTCTGTTCTTAACGCTACCTCGCTAACACGGGAACTTATCGTGTTTCATTTTCCCCGTGGACTCATAGGAATATATATATATATATATATATGGAGGGATGTCTGATCATTATCTTGTGGAGGCTAAGGTGAAGATTAGTATGGGTTTTCAGAAAAGAAGAGTGAATGTTGGGGTGAAGAAGGTGGTGAGAGTAAGTGAGCTTGGGAAGGAGACCTGTGTGAAGAAGTATCAGGAGAGACTGTGTACAGAATGGAAAAAGGTGAGAACAATGGAAGTAAGGGGAGTGGGGGAGGAATGGGATGTATTTAGGGAATCAGTGATGGATTGCGCAAAAGATGCTTGTGGCATGAGAAGAGTGGGAGGTGGGCTGTTTAGAAAGGGTAGTGAGTGGTGGGATGAAGAAGTAAGAGTATTAGTGAAAGAGAAGAGAGAGGCATTTGGACGATTTTTGCAGGGAAAAAATGCAATTGAGTGGGAGATGTATAAAAGAAAGAGACAGGAGGTCAAGAGAAAGGTGCAAGAGGTGAAAAAAAGGGCAAATGAGAGTTGAGGTGAGAGACTATCAGTAAATTTTAGGGAGAATAAAAAGATGTTCTGGAAGGAGGTAAATAGGGTGCGTAAGACAAGGGAGCAAATGGGAACTTCAGTGAAGGGCGTAAATGGGGAGGTGATAACAAGTAGTGGTGATATGAGAAGGAGATGGAATGAGTATTTTGAAGGTTTGTTGAATGTGTCTGATGACAGAGTGGCAGATATAGGGTGTTTGGGTCGAGGTGGTGTGCAAAGTGAGAGGGTTAGGGAAAATGATTTGGTAAACAGAGAAGAGGTAGTAAAAGCTTTGCGGAAGATGAAAGCTGGCAAGGCAGCAGGTTTGGATGGTATTGCAGTGGAATTTATTAAAAAAGGGGGTGACTGTATTGTTGACTGGTTGGTAAGGTTATTTAATGTATGTATGACTCATGGTGAGGTGCCTGAGGATTGGCGGAATGCGTGCATAGTGCCATTGTACAAAGGCAAAGGGGATAAGAGTGAGTGCTCAAATTACAGAGGTATAAGTTTGTTGAGTATTCCTGGTAAATTATATGGGAGGGTATTGATTGAGAGGGTGAAGGCATGTACAGAGCATCAGATTGGGGAAGAGCAGTGTGGTTTCAGAAGTGGTAGAGGATGTGTGGATCAGGTGTTTGCTTTGAAGAATGTATGTGAGAAATACTTAGAAAAGCAAATGGATTTGTATGTAGCATTTATGGATCTGGAGAAGGCATATGATAGAGTTGATAGAGATGCTCTGTGGAAGGTATTAAGAATATATGGTGTGGGAGGCAAGTTGTTAGAAGCAGTGAAAAGTTTTTATCGAGGATGTAAGGCATGTGTACGTGTAGGAAGAGAGGAAAGTGATTGGTTCTCAGTGAATGTAGGTTTGCGGCAGGGGTGTGTGATGTCTCCATGGTTGTTTAATTTGTTTATGGATGGGGTTGTTAGGGAGGTAAATGCAAGAGTTTTGGAAAGAGGGGCAAGTATGAAGTCTGTTGGGGATGAGAGAGCTTGGGAAGTGAGTCAGTTGTTGTTCGCTGATGATACAGCGCTGGTGGCGGATTCATGTGAGAAACTGCAGAAGCTGGTGACGGAGTTTGGTAAAGTGTGTGGAAGAAGAAAGTTAAGAGTAAATGTGAATAAGAGCAAGGTTATTAGGTACAGTAGGGTTGAGGGTCAAGTCAATTGGGAGGTGAGTTTGAATGGTGAAAAACTGGAGGAAGTGAAGTGTTTTAGATATCTGGGAGTGGATCTGTCAGCGGATGGAACCATGGAAGCGGAAGTGGATCATAGGGTGGGGGAGGGGGCGAAAATTTTGGGAGCCTTGAAAAATGTGTGGAAGTCGAGAACATTATCCCGGAAAGCAAAAATGGGTATGTTTGAAGGAATAGTAGTTCCAACAATGTTGTATGGTTGCGAGGCGTGGGCTATGGATAGAGTTGTGCGCAGGAGGATGGATGTGCTGGAAATGAGATGTTTGAGGACAATGTGTGGTGTGAGGTGGTTTGATCGAGTAAGTAACGTAAGGGTAAGAGAGATGTGTGGAAATAAAAAGAGCGTGGTTGAGAGAGCAGAAGAGGGTGTTTTGAAATGGTTTGGGCACATGGAGAGAATGAGTGAGGAAAGATTGACCAAGAGGATATATGTGTCGGAGGTGGAGGGAACGAGGAGAAGAGGGAGACCAAATTGGAGGTGGAAAGATGGAGTGAAAAGGATTTTGTGTGATCGGGGCCTGAACATGCAGGAGGGTGAAAGGAGGGCAAGGAATAGAGTGAATTGGAGCGATGTGGTATACAGGGGTTGACGTGCTGTCAGTGGATTGAATCAAGGCATGTGAAGCGTCCGGGGTAAACCATGGAAAGCTGTGTAGGTATGTATATTTGCGTGTGTGGACGTGTGTATGTACATGTGTATGGGGGGGGTTGGGCCATTTCTTTCGTCTGTTTCCTTGCGCTACCTCGCAAACGCGGGAGACAGCGACAAAGTATAAAAAAAAAAAAAAAAAAAAAAATATATATATATATATATATATATATATATATATATATATATATATATATATATATATATATATATATTTTCCCTGGGGATAGGGGAGAAAGAATACTTCCCACGTATTCCCTGCGTGTCGTAGAAGGCGACTAAAAGGGGAGGGAGCGGGGGGCTGGAAATCCTCCCCTCTCAATTTTTTTTTAATTTTCCAAAAGAAGGAACAGAGAAGGGGGCCAGGTGAGGATATTCCCTCAATGGCCCAGTCCTCAGTTCTTAACGCTACCTCGCTAACGCGGGAAATGGCGAATAGTTTGAAAAAAAAAAAAAAAAAAATATATATATATATATATATATATATATATATATATATATATATATATAATATATATATATATATATATATATATATATATATATATATATATATATATATATTACATATCAAAATTACTATATTCGTTTCATAGGAACGATGAATGTTGTATTGCTGGCACATCACACATTTGTTTTCATCCATATACAACCAGTGACTCGTTTCCCGCGTCTGATGTGTGGTGGTCCGTGCAGAATCTGCTCCTAATACGGCCAAGACTGCGAGACGGGGCGTTTCAACCACAGCCCGATTGAAAACGCCCTCTCCAGCTTCGATCCCTTACTCACACACACACACACACACACACACACACATACATACGGGGCCTTCCGTGGTGAGGTGGTTAGCGTTACTGGCCATGAGTTAGCACCGGCCAGCTCGGTGTCAAACCCACTTGGGTTCAAATCCTGGGCGTTGCAGTCGGCTTACATACAACTCAGGCGTTCATTCTCCGCTCGGCTCTGGTCGATATATGGTTACCTGGTTTAGGCTAGGGTGTGTCTGTGTATATAGATATAAGAGTAAAGACATATATATATACACAGTTCAGAGACTGGGTAACATGAGTGTAAAAGACTCTCTTCCCTTAACACACGAATAGCAATGACACAACATTTTTCATATGTGCCCACTACGAAATTCATATTCGTGAATATACGAATGAAATCAAAGGAGACACGTTTCTTGCCTCGATTTCTCAGTAAAAGCGAAATTGCAACAGGTAATACAAAGGATCGAAAACCTTTTAGACCAAGGATCAGAGAGCGATTAGAAAATTATTGAGCCTTTTATCTATCCCCAATTCTTTTTATCTGTATACATTACTAGAACGGATATCTGACCCACTAGTTTAGAGAGTGCACTATAAGGACATTGCGTTAGTAAACAGTAAACAGAGGGGGAGCTTCCCTCCCCCGTCGCTAAGAGTGGGTGGACTCGCCCGACCTTCAAGCAGTACTGCTGGGCTCCCTCATTGGAGAGACTAATTGATTTTACCTACCTCCCTTTTGCTGAGGTCCGGATAATTGTTCGATAATTAGATGAATTAGGATGTTCGTAGGGGATGTGATAACTATGAAGATGGAGTGGAATAATGGGAGGGAAATGGGATGGAGGGGAGAGGAAATGGTGCGGAGAGGGATTGATGAAAGATGGAGATGGTGGAGATGGGAGATAGTGAAGATAACTGAGGTGAGGATAGGAGATGGTTAGTATAGCGGAGGATAAAGATAGAAGAGGGCGAGGGTTAGGGAATAGTGAAGGTAGGTGGTAGAGATAGGGAATAGTGAAGATGGGGAATAGTGAAGATAGGAAAGACAGAAATTGATGAAGAGTTTGAGCAGATGGAGACAGGATGTTGATGAGACAGGTAAAGCCGTTTTCTACCAGTAAGTAATCTATTCGTTAAATTTAGGCTTCTTTATCAGATGGATACCAAGAGTTCGAGATAGGAAGTAAATCATCATCAGTGTTTTCTTCTAGTGCAGGTTTTTCACGGGTGCGTTTTGTCAGCACTTGTGCTAATTATATATATATATATATATATATATATATATATATATATATATATATATATATATATATATATATATGTATATATATACATATATATATATATATATATATATATATATATATATATATGTATATATATATATATATATATATATATATATATATATATATATATATATATATATATATATATATATATATATGAATATATATAGATATACTTACGACACGAGTGCTCGTTCTTGTAATTGTAAAGTTGTAAAATGTGCTGATGACACTGAAATTATTAGTTTAATTCAGGCGGGATGACACTAGTAATTACGAATTGGAAATATCCGATGTTATATCATGGTGTAATCAACATGATCGTTTTTTGAATGCGAAGAAAAAAACTGGTGACGATAATATATTTGGCGTCGGAGAGAAACATTCCAGGCATGCACAGCTGCTCATAATTGATGGTGATGGGATTGAAATGTGTGTGCGTGTGTGTGTGTGTGTGTGTGTGTGTGTGTGTGTGTGTGGTAGTGTAGCCCTGGGGCTCTAAGGTGTTGTAATAGATAAGAACTCCAACTTTATCAGATCACATTTAATAACACTGTCGGTAAATGCAGACAGAGACGAAACATTTCGTGTATTTTGAGATCTTTTGGATAAAAGTAAAATTATTTTTTGTGTGTGTTTTGTATTTGTGATATAGAAAGAATCGTGTTATAATTGATTTAGTAAGATTCAGCAATCAGAGCTGAGAATGCCACTCACCAGAATGTATAGACAAGCGACAAGAGGAGATAACTAAGGTGATGTGAAACGGAAGATTATATTGGTGGTGATGTAATTCACACAAATCTCGTATATGAGAAAGTAGATACGGTAATTAGAGACGATACATCTACGTTTCTCTGGTACTTTAGGCTCGTGAGGTCTGGAGAAAGCCATTCCCTCTATAGCAGGAGCTTCGTAACATGTGTAGTCTGTGTCTATATAATGAAAATATGTACCGATTTATATATTGGTCTTCATATGAAACCCGTGTTAAAACGTTCATTTATGAGTGTTTAAATTTTGTTAGAAGGAGTCTCATGTTTTCTTTATCAAGCTGCGTAAATTATGACAATTGTAATATAAGTGTACGCCCGCTTTAATGCAATCTGATTCCTTCAGTGGCTCAGTGGAATGGGATCTGTATGTAATCATACGTGAAAATTCGGCCCCATTGTTTGGTATATATATATATATATATATATATATATATATATATATATATATATATATATATATATATATATATATATATATATATATATATACCACTACATGCAAAGATAAATATACTAGACATATAGCATGAGGAAGATGACGTGTCAACATAATGCCCTCGAGGGATGGCGTTCAGGAACTCCACGTACAATCGCCGATTATGATGGCGTTTCAGATCTCGTCTGGAAAGCATTCGATACCTAAAGAGTGGGAGAGAGGAAGGTCTACATCGCTTCACGGGAGGAAGGCTGTGGTGGATTATACACCAGACAGCACAAAAGACGAGCATCTAGCTCAAAGTACCTTTATATAAGGGATAACTTGGGTTCAAAGGCCATGGATGACGACTCTCTAGTACTCTTCTACAAGAGAGTAAGACGAGATAAGGATAGACAGACTATCAACGATCGGTACTCGCGGTAAGTCTTTGGTACCACACAACGGGCTATCAATCTTCCTTTGAGCACAGTGAACAAAATGGTAAGACCCTTTGGGGCTCGATGGCGAAACCCTCAATCTGACTCTTCGGGGGTCAAGTGAAAGGATACTTCATCATAACTCAAGGGCCGTGCTGCCTTGCTTAAAGGTCATACCGTCGTGCTCAAGGGTCGTGGGTCGTGCCTTGTTCTCGAGATTTTGGCTTGGTAGGAAAGTTTCTTAGCTTGAGGAGGACGAAGGAGCATGCAAATTGAGTGGAAAGAAGAAAACGGAAGCCCTTAGGGCTATGCATTAGGGTCACTTATTTCTAATCTTTTTCTTTCTTTCTTTCTTTCATACTATTCGCCATTTCCCGCATTAGCGAGGTAGCGTTAAGAACAGAGGACTGGGCCTTTTAGGGAATATCCTCACCAGGCCCCCTTCTCTGTTCCTTCTTTTGGAAAATAAAAAAGAAAAAAAAATTGAGAGGGGAGGATTTCCAGCCCCCCGCTCCCTTCCCTTTTAGTCGCCTTCTACGACACGCAGGGAATACGTGGGAGGTATTCTTTCTCCCCTATCCCCAGGGATATTTATTTCTAATCTATGTAAGTGATTTACGTGAAGGGCCTGGGTCATACCCGTGCAGGTGGTACGAAGACTGGGGCACATGTGATGAGGGTTCTTCAGGCGTGCAGAAACTTGAGGCAGGATCTCCACAAGCTGCAACAGTGGTCAAAGAACTCGGTTAATCAAATTCGTGCAAAATTAGTGTTAATTAATGAGGAAGACGTAGGGTACGATAGACAGAACTTATCGAAAAATTCTCTCTCGTTACAGAATTAGGAATAGAAATGGAAAGCCCGTCAGAGGTGGTGGTGAAGGGAAGTGTGTGTTGTGGGAATGTTTGACGAGGAGGAGGGATGGAGGAGGTGAGGTTGAAGAAGAGGAGGGAAGGAGGAGGCAAGGTTGAGGTTGAAGAGGAGGGGGGGGGGAAGAGGAGAGGTTGAGGTTGATGGGGAGGAGGGAGGGAAGAGAAGAGGCTGAGATTGAAGAGGAGAAGGGAGGGAAAAGGAGAGGCTGAAGTTGGAGAGGAGGAGGGAAGGAGGAGGAGGAGGAGGAGAAAGAGGCGAGGTTGAGGTTGAAGACAGGTAAGGTACGTGAGGGTATCCTGAGCTCCCAACCTCCGTGAGCACCCCTGCTGAGCCGGGCCGCTGCTCGGTAGTATAGCAGGTGTCCGGTTGCCTGCCTCAGTGTGGCCCACCTGATGGGGGGGGGGGGGGGGTGCATGAGGACGGGAGGGCTGGTCGTGGGGAAATTACGAGTCCTGCCGTGTGAGAGTTAGGGTCAAGTCGTATGGGAGGTAGGTGGGGTGAGGTCAGAGGGGCTTGGGGAGAGGAAGGGTTGCACGGATGGGTAAGGCAGAAGGAGGACGAACGCCGGGGGTGAGATAATGGAGAGAGAGAGAGAGAGAGAGAGAGAGAGAGAGAGAGAGAGAGAGAGAGAGAGAGAGAGAGAGAGAGAGAGAGAGAGAGAGAGAGAGAGAGAGAGAGAGAGAGAGAGAGAGAGAGAGAGAGAGAGAGAGAGAGAGAGAATACGGGAGGTCTAAAGGGTGGTTTTTTTTTTCGTATGTACGGCTTTAGTGCATGTAATTCAAAGCTGATGTGCATGTTCGGATTCTTGTCTAGAATACCTGTACAACACCTTGCAGATATAGTAATGCCTGTATCTCTTTATCTGTCTCTCTCTCTCTGTGTGCAGGGGATCAGTGCATTGCTCCGAGCCCCGATCTTTTCAACATCGGAAGGTAATGTCTCGCGTCCACCCCGGGCCTCATAGTGCCTCTGGGGTAAGGGGGGAGGGTCGACTCTGTGTATATATCAGCCAGCCTGACAGGCCCTGCACAGAGCCCGGTGTGTGTGTGTGTGTGTGTGTGTGTGTGTGTGTGTGTGTGTGTGTGTGTGTGTGTGGAACGAGACGACAATCTCATGGGGCCTTGGTGTGTGTGGAGGAGGAGGAGTAGGAGGAGGAACCCACCCCACAGACCGTGGCGCCTGCCTGCCCACAACACCGCCTAGCGGGCACGACTCCCATGTACTCTGGCATGTCGCAGAACACTTACGTCAGGGCGCTAAGTGATATACCTGGCGGACCTGAGCTTCGTATGACACGGCGACACACGACACGAGGCAGCGGGTGTTCTGGCCGATGCCCCGTCGGTCGGCCGGTATCGGGGCTGACGTTGTGTGCAGCCCCGTCGCCCGATTCTTACGTTCATTGCCCCGCGCTGGCCGCTCAGGGAAGACTTCCCCTCGAGATCGTTACGGCCGCCTCCCCCTCAGCCCAGGCAAGCAGGTACAGTTTGGTGGGCAACGGTGCGCTGTTTGTGCTCGAGGAACAGGATGAACTAAAGCTGAACACCAGGAAAGTGTTCATCATAAGGGCTTATTACTTCCCGAACAAGATACGAGGCAGTGTGTGTGTCTGACCTAAAGCGTCTCTGATCTTCAGTTGTTTATCACATTTCCTCTCAGTTCGTCTTCTCTTTTTTTTTCCTCCCTTCCTCTTCCCTTGCTGCGGAGAGCATCACGCGTTAGCCCCGCCTCGTGGCAGAATCTCGTCGGAGACACTCACTGCTACTCTCTGTTTTTTGCCCAATTCTTCCACTATTAAATTCTTTCTTTATCATATGTCTATTTTACCTTCCCAGGATTATCAAGAATAGCTAGTCCCCTTATATGACGCCTTTCACCACTAACACGACCCTTGTGTGGTTTAGCATTGAGTCAGGCAAAGACATCAGCAAGGCACTTTCTTACCTTGCTGTGCAAGATGAATATTCTACCAGTATGATGCAATACATATGAAGGTGAAATCGTACTTCAGCAGTTCATTCAATTTCATTTAGCATGTAATTTTTTTCTACATGTGGCACGACATGTTTCGTAGAGACAATCCACCTCATCAGGGGCCAGTACTTAACAAAGTTATTTAAATCCCAAACATCACACTTGATTCCCGCCGTCCGACACCAATCTTTATAATAAGACCAACCAGTGGTTGGTCTGTACTGATTAGTGTTAGACGGTGGGACTCCGTTGTGATGTTGAGATTTAAATAACTTTGTTAAGTATGGCACCTGATGAGGGTAAAGGGGAAGAGTGGTTTGGGAATGTCTTGGGAGTAAAGTTAGGGGTTAGTGCGAGGACAAGAGCAAGGGAAGGAGTAGCACTACTCCTGAAACAGGAGTTGTGGGAGTATGTGATAGAATGTAAAAAAGTAAATTCTAGATTAATATGGGTAAAACTGAAAGTTGATGGAGAGAGATGGGTGATTATTGGTGCATATGCACCTGGGCACGAGAAGAAAGATCATGAGAGGCAAGTGTTTTGGGAGCAGCTGAATGAGTGTGTTAGTGGTTTTGATGCACAAGACCGGGTTATAGCGATGGGTGATTTGAATGCAAAGGTGAGTAATGTGGCAGTTGAGGGAATAATCGGTATACATGGGGTGTTCAGTGTTGTGAATGGAAATGGTGAAGAGCTTGTAGATTTATGTGCTGAAAAGGACTGGTGATTGGGAATACCTGGTTTAAAAAGCGAGATATACATAAGTATACGTATGTAAGTAGGAGAGATGGCCAGAGAGCGTTATTGGATTACGTGTTAATTGACAGGCGCGCGAAAGAGAGACTTTTGGATGTTACTGTGCTGAGAGGTGCAACTGGATCATTATCTTGTGGAGGCGAAGGTGAAGATTTGTATGGGTTTTCAGAAAAGAAGAGAGAATGTTGGGATGAAGAGGGTGGTGAGAGTAAGTGAGCTTGGAAAGGAGACTTGTGTGAGGAAGTACCAGGAGAGACTGAGTACAGAATGGAAAAAGGTGAGAACATATATAGATATATATATATATATATATATATATATATATATATATATATATATATATATATATATATATATATATTTATATATATAAATATATATATATATATATATATATATATATTTATCCCTTGGGATGGAGAGAAAGAATACTTCCCACGTATTCCCCGCGTGTCGTAGGAGGAGACTAAAGGGGGCGGGAGCGGGGGGCTGGAAACCCCCTCCTTGTATTTAGATTTCTGAAAGGATAAACAGAAGGAATCATGCGGGGAGTGCTCATCCTCCTCGAAGACTCAGAGTGGGGTTTCTAAGTGTTTGTGGATGTAACAAAGTTGAGGAAAAAGGAGAGATAAGTAGTATGTTTCAGGAAAGAAACCTGGATGTTTTGGCTCTGAGTGAATTGATGGAGAGAGATGGGTGATTATTGGTGCATATGCACCTGGGCATGAGAAGAAAGATCATGAGAAGCAAGTGTTTTGGGAGCAGCTGTGTGAGTGTGTTAGCAGCTTTGATGGATGAGACCGGATGATAATGATGGGTGATTTAAATGCAAAGGTGAGTAATGTGGCAGTTGAGGGAATAAATGGTGTACATGGGGTGTTCAGTGCTGTAAATGGAAATGGTGAAGAGCTTGTGGACTTGCGTGCTGAAAAAGGACTGGTGATTGGGAATACCTGGTTTAAAAAGAGAGATATACATAAGTATATGTATGTGAGTAAAAGAGATGTCCAGAGGGCGTTATTGGATTACGTGTTAATTGATAGGCGTGTAAAAGAGAGACTTTTGGATGTTAATGTGTTGAGAGGGACAGCTGGAGGGATGTCTGATCACTATCTTGTGGAGGCGAAGGTGAAGATCTGTAGAGGTTTTCAGAAAAGGAGAGAGAATGTTGGGGAGAAGAGAGTAGTGAGAGTAAGTGAGCTTGGAAAGGAGACATGTGTGAGGAAGTACCAGGAGAGACTGTGTGCAGAATGGCAAAAGGTGAGAGCAAATGACGTAAGGGGAGTGGGGGAGGAATGGGATGCATTTAGGGAAGCAGTGATGGCTTGCACAAGAGATGCATGTGGCATGAGGAAGGTCGGAGGTGGGCAGACTAGAAAGGGTAGTGAGTGGTGGGATGAAGAAGTAAGATTGTTAGTGAGAGAGAAGAGAGAGGTATTTGGACGATTTTTGTAGGGAAGTAGAACAAATGATTGGGAGATGTATAAAAGAAAGCGGCAGAAGGTCAAGTGAAAGGTGAAGAGGCGAAAAAGAGGGCAAATGAGAGCTTGGGTGAGAGAGTATCATTAAATTTTAGGGAGAATAAAAAGATGTTTTGGAAGGAGGTGAATGACTTGCGTAAGACAAGAAAACAAATAGGAACATCAGTGAAGGGGGCAAATTTGGAGGTAATAACAAGTAGTGACGAAGTGAGAAGGAGATGGAGTGAACATTTTGAAGGCTTGTAGAATGTTTGATGATAGAGTGGCAGATATAGGGTGTTTTGGTCGGGATGGTGAGCGAAGTGAGAGGGTCAGGGAGATTGGTTTGGTGAACAGAGAAGAGGTAGTGAAAGCTTTACGGGAGATGAAAGCCGGCGAGGCGGCGGGTTTGGATGGTATTACAGTGGGATTTATTAAAAAAGGGGGTGACTATGCTGTTGACTGGTTGGTAAGGATATTAGGTGTGTGTATGGATCATAGTGAAGTGTCTAAGGATTGGAGGAATGCATGCATAGTGCCATTGTACAAAGACAAAGGTATCAAATGTGAGTGTTCAAATCATAGAGGCATAAGTTTGTTGAGTATTCCTGGGAAATCATATGGGAGGTTATTGGTTGAGAGGGTAAAGGCATGTACAGGTCATCAGATTGGAGAATAGCCGTGTGGTTTCAGAAGTGGTAGAGGATGTGTGGATCATGTGTTTGCTTTGAAGAATGTGTGTGAGAAATACTTTAAAAAGCAGATGGATTGTATGTAGCATTTATGGATCTGGAGAAGGCATATGATAGGATGGACAGAGATGCTTTTTGGAAGGTTTTGAGAGTATATGGTGTTGGAAATAAGTTGCCAGAAGCAGTGAAAAGTTTTTACCAAGGATGTAAGGGATGTGTGCGATTCGGAAGAGAGGAAAGTGATTGGTTCCCAGCGAATGTCGGTTTGCGTCAGGGGTGTGTGATGTCACCATGGTTGTTTAATTTGTTTATGGATGGGATCGATGGGAGTTTGGAGTTTTGGAGAGAGTGGCAAGTATGCAGTTTGTTCTGGATGAGAGGGCTTGGGAAGTGAGTCAGTTATTGTTCGCTGATGATACAGCGCTGGTGGCTGAATCGGGTGAGAAACTTCAGAAGCTGGTGACTGAAATTGGTAAAGTGTGTGAAAGAAGAAAGTTGAGAGTAAATGTGAATAAGAGCAAGATTATTAGTAGGGTTGAGGGACAAGTTCATTGGGAGGTAAATTTGAATGGAGAAAAACTGGAGGAAGTGAAGTGTTTCAGATATCTGGGAGTAGACTTAGTAGAGGATGGAACCATGGAAGCGGAAGGGAGTCACAAGGTGGAGGAGTGGGCGAAGGTACTGGGAGCGTTGAAGAATGTGTGGAGGAGAGAACGTTATCTCGGAGAGCAAAAATGAGTATGTTTGAAGGAATAGTGGTTCCAACAATGTTGCGCGGCTTGGGCTATAGAAAGGGTTGTGCAGAGGAGGGTGGATGCGTTGGAAATGGGATGTTTGAGGACAGAATGTGGTGTGAGGTGGTTTGATCGATTGAGTAACGAAAGGGTAAGATAGATGTGTGATAATAAAAAGTGTGGTTGAGAGAGCAGAAGAGGGTGTGTTGAAATGGTTTGGGCACATAGAGAGAATGAGGGAGGAAAGATTGACAAAGAGGATATAAGCGTCAGAGGTGGGGGGAAGATGGAGAAGCGGGAGACCAAACTGGAGGTGGAAAGATGGAGTGAAAAAGATTTTGAGCGACTGTGGTTTGAACATACAGGAGGGTGAAAGGCGTGCAAGGAATAGAGTGAATTGGAACGATGTGGTATACCGAGGTCGGTGTGCTGTCAATGGACTGAACCAGGGCATGTGAAGCGTCTGGGGTAAACCATGGAAAGGTCTGTGGGGCTTGGATGTGGAAAGGGAGTTGTGGTGTCGGTGCATTACACATGATAGCTAGAGACTGAGTGTGAACGAATGTGGCCTTTTTTGTCTTCCTGGCGCTGCCTTGAGGGGGTGGAGGGGGTTGCTGCTTCATGTGTGGCGGGGTGGCGACGGGAGTGGATGAAGGCAGCAAGTATGGATATGTACATATGTGTATATATGTATATGTCTGTGTATGTATATGTATGTATACGTTGAAAGGTATATGTATGTATGTATATGTGCGTGTGTGGGCCTTTATGTATATACATGTGTATGTGGGTGGGTTGGGCCATTCTTCATCTGTTTTCTTGCGCTACATCGCTAACGCGGGAGACAGCGGTTGATATAACAAAAAACCATTTTATATATATATATATATATATATATATATATATATATATATATATATATATATATATATATATATATATATATACATATATATATATATATATATATATATATATATATATATATATATATATATATATATATAATATATATATATATATATATATATATATATATATATGTATATATATATATATATATATATATATATATATATATATATATATATATATATATATATATATATATATATATATATATATATATATATATATATATATATATATATAACTAGTGGCAGTGGGGGCTTGTGCGTTATGTAGGAACCTCTTTTATGGCCGTCATAAGTCGTGTTGGAGACTTTAATGAAAACCTCCAGTTGTTTAGAAAGATATATAACAGAGAAACTTTAGACGTAAAAAAAATTGAATGGAAAAAAAAATCCCATAAAATTATCAGGAGTAAATTGTCGGTTATAGAGCAGTCAGGGAGGCAGAGGTATGAGTTGTAAATAACGAAGTGAAAGATATGCGATGCGCTAAATGACAAGTTTGTAAATGAAGATGTAAAAGATATGTGGGGCGCTAAATGACGAGTTTGTAAGTAACGTAAAAGATATGCGAGGCGGTAAGTGACAAGTTTGTAGATGAAGATGTCGAAGACATGCTGGGCGCCAAATGGCAAGTTTGTGAATAATGTTGTAAAGGATATGTGAGGCGCTAAATGACAAGTCTGTAAATAACAATGCAAAAGATACTCGAGGCGCTGAATCACAGGTTTGTAAATAGCGACGTAAAAGACATGCGAGGCGCTAAATGACCTTAGTTTGTAAATAGCAATGTAAAAGATATAGGGATGCGCTAAATGACAAGGTTAGAAGAGTTTTCAGAGTAGAGAACACTTTAGCCCATCACTAGCGAGGTGGGGGTAAGGAAGGTGTCTTGAAAAGTGAGTGAAGGAGCTAGAAAAATACATAAAGAGCCTTCACCCACTGGAAGCATGTGGTTCTGAGGGAATGTCTAGGTTTGAGCAAAAGAGGTGTGTGTGGAGATGCACAAGGCATCCCTTCAGTATCGTTAGATGAGGGTGTCGTGTCACGGAAGCAGAAAAAGAAGGGGGGCGATCGTCGTGCTAATTTTTAAGAAAGGAGATCGAGAATTTGCGCTGAACTACACATCTGTCTTCTCTGAGAAGCGTCGGCTGCAGTACCCTGGTAAATGGATGACTGCTTGCAAAGGAGAAATTGCCTACGTGGGAAACAACACGGAGTCAGGGGAAAGATGGCACGTGTAACAAATTTCTCCGACCTCTAAGGCGAAAGGGTAGGTTGGGATGGCACCAGAGTCATGAGGGAGGTAGAAAACGCTTACCTCAGCGTACAAGCGGACCGAGACAAGCTACAACGTTGGTCTGATGCATTGTCGATGAAATCTAACCCAAGTAAATACAAAATAATGAGTGTGAGACTCGCAAGAGTTTCGCTTTAGGAGAATAGCTGAGGAGACAACAAATGTTAGAATAGCTTTCAAGTTTACGGATAAGGAAACATTTACACACACACACACACACACACACACACACACACACACACACACACACACACACACACATCTCAGTCTGCCGGGGATATGTACATAAATGACACCAAAAGTCCATATGCAGCGAACTTTCCCCGTATGTCAACAAACCCACACCATACATCTGTACGCTCAATGACTATCTTTTGTTTCTGTACATCATCTTCTTTCTCCAAACTCTTCTTCCCCCCCCCTCCCCCCTCCCCCCACCCCTTTTATTCGTAGTCAATCAAAAGAAAGATATGAAGGATGGGGTCAAAATCGTGATGGGCGGACTAGGAAAATAATCGTTAATGCCACCCACGGGTAGCAGGTGGAAGTTGAGGTAGAAACATAGTCACAGGGGCTGGTAGTGAGGCATAAAAGGACTGGACAGTGGAACGTACAGCCGAGGAACAGATAGTTGTAGTGTACATATGTATGGCGTATGTTTTACTGAGATGTGTGAATGGCTTGCTGGTTACGCGTGGTGCCTAATTTATATTATAAACCCGCAGCTGACTAAGGTCTCTGTGTGTCGTGTTGTTCTTTGGTTTAGAGAGGGAATTAGGTTAGGTGTGTAAGGTGAATCCTAGAGCTTCTTTCGAGTCTTTGAACCCCCGTGACAAACCAAGTGTGCTGGAACTTCATGGAACTGCTGACGGGGTCTGGGGTTTGACTATAGTCTGTGTCCTCCTTGTCTTCTAGTTTCCGCCATATTTCCACGCTACTCCCCACAAGCATACACCAGGTGATTTCAAGTCACTAAAGTTGGTCATTCACATCTTTTATGCAGGATTATTTATCATTAGTGACAACTGGTATAGCCTTATTCCAGTACCCTCTGTAGCTAAGGCGTGTAGGTGTTGGGAGAAATGGGAAGGGTCTCAGTCTTGATCGGATGCAAGTCTTGCCTCTCTCCAGTAGGTGCTAGAATCTGTACAGGCTGACTCAGAGCTGCCTTGCCTCACGCTGTCCCTTTGCTGGGATGTCCCAGCCATCAAGCCTCGTAATGTTAGCGTGTGGCCCGGGATATTAAGAGCTCCTCTGGCTCGCTATCTGTTGGCTGGGTCCTCAGCGCCACAGTGATGAAGTCTTTCATGTTTACTTTTTGTGTTCCGGTCGCTGTCGGAGCTGGCGCGTCGACGTGATCTTTATAACTATACAAGGTATCCCCTCACCCTTACTCTCTCTATCCCCTCTGTCATTCCCTCTTGGCCGTCGCCTGATCCCCCAATACCTCTTCCTGACCGTCCTCACCCTCCCCAACACTCCCTCCCGACCGTCCTCACCCTCCCCAACACTCCCTCCCGACCGTCTTCACCCTCCTCAACACTCCCTCCCGACCGTCTTCACCCTCCCCAACACTCCCTCCCGACCGTCTTCACCCTCCCCAACACTCCCTCCCGACCGTCTTCACCCTCCCCAACACTCCCTCCCGACCGTCTTCACCCTCCCCAACACTCCCTCCCGACCGTCTTCATCCTCCCCAACACTCCCTCCTGATCATCTCCAACCTCCCTAAACACCCGGTCCTGACCACACCCACGCCTCGACCCGTGGCCGTGACGCGTCCCCACGGTTCCGCAGGAGCCCCGCTATCTGGCGTGGGGCGGCGGGGCATGCATGGGCGGCCAAGCGGGGCGCCTGGGAGTAAACAGGGCGGGGCGGCCGGCCATCAGGAGGGGCCGTCCTGGTCACCATCGAGAAAGTGGTCAGAGAAAACTAGAGTTGTTGGCAGATATCTTGAGATAACATATCTTCCTTTGCTGCAGCTCATATACAAATATATATATATATATATATATATATATATATATATATATATATATATATATATATATATATATATATATATATATATATATATATATATATATATATAGAAAGGGATCGGTTGATATTTAACTTTGAGCTCTTTCGTTTAGAATGATATAATCAAAAGATTCGCAAAAGTACTCTCGAATGTTAAGATTCACTGAAATGTTTTCAGTAATGACAATATTCTCTCTCTCTCTCTCTCTCTCTCTCTCTCTCTCTCTCTCTCTCTCTCTCTCTCTCTCTCTCTCTCTCTCTCTCTCTCTCTCTCTCTCTCTCTCTCTCTCTCTCTCTCTCTCTCTCTCTCTATTGAACTTGGGGACAGTAAAAAAAAAAAAAAAGGAAAGAAATGATATATGGCTGATGTGAAGAGGTTGTTACAAGAACCTCCTGATGTCGCATGGGATCCCTGGCGAGTGTGGTTAACATCTGTTATCATGTGGTGTTTCTTTTTTCTAACCCAGGGAAGAGTAAACACGTACAGTAAATTGTGTTCGTGTTTGTGTGTGTGGGACCTCCTGCCTCCTCCTCTTGCCTGCCGCCCTGTGCCACCCCATCACCCATTCCCTCCCAGCCCCAAGCTCTCCCTCTCCCCTCATGTCATGAAACACCAGCCTGACACGAAAACATACTTAAGACGTTTATATTTCATAGTGTAGGTTAATAATAGGCGACAGAGCCCGTGGTGTGGGGCTGAGGGGGTCGGAGTCTTGTCCACGTCTCTTGGTGGGAGACAGTAGATACGGTTGGTTTCTGTGCCTTTGGTTCTTTTGTTTTTTTTTCATCTTTTCTTTTCTCTAATTTCTCTCTCTTTTTTTTATCTTCTCTCCTTTGTTGTGCGCGCCATCGTGGATTATAGGATGTATTTTCTTCTTTTATTCGCTGTGGTAATGGATGTTGGTGTGGTGGTTGGTGACATCCTCGCCCCAAACCCCCAACGTCTCCCAGAAGGTCCTCCACTCTCTCTCTCTCTCTCTCTCTCTCTCTCTCTCTCTCTCTCTCTCTCTCTCTCTCTCTCTCTCTCTCTCTCTCTCTCTCTCTCCCCTTCCCCGCGTCCCACTCATCATTCCCTTCTGTTTAACGTAGGTCCTCTCTCTCTCTCTCTCTCTCTCTCTCTCTCTCTCTCTCTCTCTCTCTCTCTCTCTCTCTCTCTCTCTCTCTCTCTCTCTCTCTCTCCTTCCCCGCCCCGCGTCCCACTCATCATCCCCCTTCTGTTTACCGAAGCCTGTAATCATCTCACCTGCTCAGGATATGCCACATATTTCTTCTCATTTATCACCTCTCGCCCCGAGGTGAGCACGCCTTATATGTTAACAATATTCATACATGTTCCTTTCATATCTGGTTGGTTCCCCGGGGGCGCTATTATCTCTCCTGCTATAAGATAATCTCGCTTATGACCCTGTGTTGCGAGGGTCCTATTTATGGTTTCTGATCCGGTCATTTGTTTAACCCGAGTGGAAAATCAGAATGTGAATACTGAACTTATTATAAGCAGATCATGCGTGATCTATCGCTCTTCTTTTTTTTTTTTTCTTTTCATTTGCTTCGTATCCTTCGTATGTATGTGTACTTCGTCTTGTGCAGAACAAGACGTTTTAAAGTCTGTGCTTTCAAAAATATCGTTCAGTGAGGAGATGCATCTGTGTATATTTGACGGAGCCAAGTTCAAGGTGATGGCCAGCCAGGTGTGATAAGGCCGGGAAAAGCGGAGCGAAATTATGGTATGAGAAACTGGTGAATCTAAGGGGGGGGATTTAGTCATGCCACTGCAGGGGAGCCAGGTGAATCTAAGGGGGGGATTTAGTCATGCCACTGCAGGGGAGCCAGGTGAATCTAAGGGGGGGATTTAGTCATGCCACTGCAGGGGAACCAGGTGAATCTAAGGGGGGGATTTAGTCATGCCACTGCAGGGGAACCAGGTGAATCTAAGGGGGGGATTTAGTCATGCCACTGCAGGGGAGCCAGGTGAATCTAAGGGGGGGATTTAGTCATGCCACTGCAGGGGAGCCAGGTGAATCTAAGGGGGGGATTTAGTCATGCCACTGCAGGGGAGCCAGGTGAATCTAAGGGGGGGATTTAGTCATGCCACTGCAGGGGAGCCAGGTGAATCTAAGGGGGGGATTTAGTCATGCCACTGCAGGGGAGCCAGGTGAATCTAAGGGGGGGGATTTAGTCATGCCACTGCAGGGGAGCCAGGTGAATCTAAGGGGGATTATCCATGCTATTACAGGGGAGCCAGGTGAATCTAAGGGGGATTAGTCATGCCACTGCAGGGGAGCCAGGTGAATCTAAGGGGGGGATTTAGTCATGCCACTGCAGGGGAGCCAGGTGAATCTAAGGGGGATTATCCATGCTATTACAGGGGAGCCAGGTGAATCTAAGGGGGATTATCCATGCTATTACAGGGGAGCCAGG